>NC_051179.1:204003292-204284886 GCF_013339695.2 Rhipicephalus sanguineus
ACGCACGGCGCCGCTGAGAGTTCGTAATGCCATCAGGAACAACCTCGTAGCCGAGTTCGCCGTGGTGTCGAAGTACCCTGTACGGTCCGAAGTGTCGTCGAAGAAGCTTCTCACTAAGTCCCCGTCGGCGTATTGGCGTCCACACCCATACACGGTCACCGGGTTCGTATTCCATGTGGCGTCGTCGAAGGTTGTAGCGGCGGCTGTCAGTCGTCTGCTGGTTCTTGATCCGTAGGCGGGTGAGCTGTCGTGCTTCTGCGGCGTGCTGTAGGTAGGTGATCACGTCATAGTTTTCCTCGTCGGTTACGTTCGGTAACATGACGTCGAGCGTCGTTGACGGGCTTCCTCCGTAAACCAACTTGTACGGCGTCATCTGCGTCGTTTCTTGGACGGCCGTGTTGTAAGCGAAGGTCACGTACGGAAGGACAGCGTCCCACGTCTTGTGCTCAACGTCAACGTACATGGCCAGCATGTCGGCGATGGTCTTATTTAGACACTCGGTGAGGCCATTGGTCTGCGGGTGGTAGGCGGTGGTGCGGCGGTGGCTCGTCTCGCTGTATTTGAAGATCGCCTGAGTTAGGTCAACAGTAAAGGCGGTACCTCTGTCTGTGATGAGGACCTCTGGGGCGCCATGACGTAAGACGATGTTCTGAAGAACTTGGCTGCCTCGGCGGCACTGCCTTTGGGCAAGGCAGTGCCGCCCTTTGGGCAAGGCCTTTGTATCGGCGTAGCGGGTGAGGTAGTCAGTTGCTACGACGATCCACTTGTTGCCGGAAGTCGACATCGGGAACGGCCCCAGTAGGTACAGTGGCGGTCAAAATTTTGCGGACCACGGGAGCGCATGGCAGACAGCACCGAGGCGCCTTCTCACGGCTGCTTGCGAAGCTCTAGAGCGCGCACTGCGCACGCGCATCCTTGTTTACCTGCCGGCCTGCTTGTTCGCTCGCTTCAAGTGCGCGCGTGCCGGAAAGCCAGAGAAATCGGAAGGTGCCGCTTCTGCAGTCGCCGCGGAAGCACCGAGCGATGATATCGCGACGAAAATATGTAACTTGTACTGGCAGTGCTCGGTGCGCGCTGCACTCTGTGCTTTGTTCCCAGACGCTTCGCAGCGTGGAAAATACGCTTTGCGTCAGTTTTTCTCAAATCGACATGTGTGTTAAGACATATAAGCAGCTGCCATTCGCGGAACTCATGCATGTGCAATATTTTTTTTTTCGTGGTGCTCGGTGCAACTATTATGCGCACGTTGATATGCGCTATAAAAGAAAAAAACTTGGCATCGACCTGTCTGTAGCACGAACCTACAAGAAAAACCCACATGGATTAAAAAATGAAGAAGAAATATCTTGAAAACTGACGAAAAATTTGTCCAGACCAGGACAAAGCTTTCGTCAAGTAGAAAAGTTTTCTTTTAGGCAAATCGCTCGGGGCTTCCGCGGTGACTGCAGTAGCGGCACCTTGCACTTTCTCTGGCGTTCTGGTGCGCGCGCACTTGAAGCGAGCGAACGATCAGGCCGGCAGGTAAACAAGGATGCGCGTGCGCAGTGCGCGCTCTAGAGCTTCGCAAGCAGCCGTGAGAAGGCGCCTCGGTGCTGTCTGCAACGCGCTTCCGTGGTCCGCAAAATTTTGACCGCCACTGTACATCCCGATTTGCTGGACTGGCCGGTGAGGTGGATCGATTGGCTGCAGCAGTCCCGCTGGCCTATACGAGGGTCTCTTAAGTCGCTGGCAATTTCGGCAAGTCTTGACGTAGTGGGCGACGTCGGCAGCAAGGCGTGGCCAGTAGTATTTTTCCTGTATTCTGGCGAGCGTGCGGGAAATACCGAGGTGTCCAGCCGTCGGGTCGTCGTGTAGGGCTTGGAGGACTTCTGGTGGCAATGAAGAGGGCACGACAAGAAGGTAGTCGGTTCGAAGGCAGCAGCGGCAGCAGGCCGTGAACATCGTCTCAAAAACTACTTCTTTTTGCAGTGCTCTCATCTTCGTGTCCCGCGAGCGGAGTGCACGAAGTGTTTCGCCGGACCACTTGCTGCGTATTTCACGTGGATCTGCCCTTAGGACGAGGATTCCCCCGCGGTTTGTCTCTGCACATGCGCATCCTGCCAGCTCGGCCCAAGAAAAGCGAAGCGCGGCGATCCGCCCACCACTTGGCAGCAGCGGCAGCAGGCCGTGAACATAGTCTCAAAAACTACTTCTTTTTGCAGTGCTCTCTGCTTCGGGTCCCGCGAGCGGAGTGCACGAAGTGTTTCGCCGGACCACTTGCTGCGTATTTCACGTGGATCTGCCCTTAGGACGAGGATTCCCCCGCGGTTTGTCTCTGCACATGCGCATCCTGCCAGCTCGGCCCAAGAAAAGCGAAGCGCGGCGATCCGCCCACCACTTGGCAGCAGCGGCAGCAGGCCGTGAACATCGTCTCAAAAACTGCTTCTTTTTGCAGGTTAGTGCTGTGTTTAATAATATTCACTTCAATAGTATTTCCGCTGCTGCTGCTGCTGCTGCTGCTGCCATTCACATTGCTTGTGTACTGTTTGACAGCGTGTTGTGGTTGCATAGCTACACTTGAAACAATGTCCGGTTCTTGTAAGACATGTAATCTGCATATCACTGATGACGAGCCATTTGTGGAATGCTGTAAGTGCGAGAGCGGTTATCACTTTGGAATATTCGCAGGCCTAACTGAAAAGTCGTTCAAGGCAAAAAACGAGGCCGCAAATAAATCGTGGCAGTGTCCATCGTGTAGAAGTGCTGGCGGTGGCAACACCTCCAGTAAAGACAGTAATGGTTCTGAAACAGATATTAAGCTCGCCCTCGTGTCAATCAACCAGAAGTTAGAATGGCTGATGCCCCTTACAGAAAAAATTGAGAGCATTGAAGAGTCTCTTACCTTCATATCTACGAAGTTCGATGAATTTGAGCAAAAGTTCTGCCATCAAGAGGCCGATATAAAGGACATGAAAAAGAGGATGTCAGAGCTTGAAAAAAAAAGATGACCTAAATCAGGTAGCACGTGCCCAACTAGAAAAAGAAATGCATGACCTTGAATTCAGAAGCAGGCAGCCGAACTTGGAACTGCATGGCATTAGAGATGTAGCAAATGAGAATCTTATGGTCACATTAAATGACGTAGCTGACGAACTTAGAGTGCCTCACTTGATGGAATCGGATGTTGCGAATGTTCACCGAATTCCTGCTAAACACGACAAGGTGCCCGGCATCATTGTCCGCTTTACGAAGCAAGCGATAAGAGACCAGTGGATCAAGAATAAAAAGAACCTTAAGGATAGCCACGCACCCGTTTTCATGCCAGAAAATCTGACACGCCGCAATAGAGAACTGCTCCAAGCAACGAAGGAATGCGCCAGAGGTAAAGGCTACAAGTTTGTTTGGTATTACAACGGAAAAGTTCTCGTTCGGAAAAGCGAGGGAGTGAATGCTCTGCATGTGAAGGGAAGGAGCGACTTAGACCGCCTATAGTGCCGACCGTCGAATACTTTGTTTTCTTTTGGAATGAAATCAGGATGGAGCAGATGCGTTATTATATCCCGAGTGATCTAACCAACTTACTTCATGTACGGCGTCGACATCGCTTAACGCTATTCACTTAAACGCACGCTCTGTAAGAAACCAGACAATGTGTTTGGAGGAATTTTTTGGTGAATTTTCATTTACGTTTTTTTTGGTCATGCTCACTGAAACTTGGAGAACTAATGATTCTGACATTTTTACGATGACCCATTATAAAAACTACTATCTGAACTGCCCCACCCTGCGTGGAGGTGGAGTTGCTTTGCTGGTATCTGACAATATTGAATGCGATAAGCTGGACTCTTACTCTCTAATTACTGATGATTTTGAAATCATATCGGTCTGCACTGGCAGGTTCGTGTTTTCGGTATGCTATCGTCCTCCTAAGGGAAATGTGGTCAAGTTTTTCGAATTTATGATAACTTTCTTTCATTTATAACAGACAGTAAGTACACATTAATAGCTGGAGGGGATTTTAATATTAATTTGTTGAAGGATAATTTTTTTGCTATAGAATTTAACACAACTCTGACTTCGAATGGATTTGTTAACCTTGTTAAAATGCCAACAAGGGTTACACCAGAAAGTGTGTCTCTTCTCGATCTGCTCGTTACGAACTCATCCCAAGTAATAGCTGAAACAGGTGTAATATCGTGCGCAATCAGTGATCACCTTCCAGTGTTCTTAAGTATAAATAAGAATCGAGCGGTAAAGTACCGGCATGAAAAAGCTACATATCAGCGTATAAACAACGAAACCATGAGTTTATTTCACTACTCAATAACACAAGTTCAATGGGATAATATCGGCATTGCAAATGATGCAAATGAGGCCTACGATAAGTTTCTCTACGTATTCAAGCAGCTTTACCATTCCTGCTTCCCATTAAAAGTGCGCGGATCAAAACGTAAAACTCGCAAACCTTGGGTAACTATTCAGCTACGTCAAGAAATTAAAACGAGAGACAAGCTGTTCAAAATATTCTTAAATACGCGTTCAGCAGATGACCTCAGGGTATTCAAGCAATACAGGAATAGGCTAACAAAAAAACTGCGCCAAGCACGTGCAAAATACTACTCTACATTGCTTGAAGTTAAAAATGGTCGTCATGATTTGCTATAGTCAAGATTAAATCTCTTACTTAGACGTGAGCAGCCACAAGCCTCTCCACATATGCTAAAGCTAAGTGATAACGATACATCTGGAGTAGAGCTGGCAGAAGCTTTTAACGACTTTTTTACAACTCTCGCTCATTACAACCCGTCAGAGGATTTCAATAAATACATTAATTCATTTATTAATGACACAATATTTATGAGCCCTCTTACAACAGAAGTTACCGCAGTAATACAAAAACCTTAAAAATAGTCATAGCTGTTAAAATAGATGGCATTCAAGTAGACCTGTGAAACATGTTGCAGCCATCATTGCGCCTGTTCTTGCAGATATATTTAACCTATGCTTAGATACCGGTATATTTCCTAGAAAAATGCAACTGGCTAAAGTAACGGTTCTGTATAAGAAAGGCGATCGCAATGATTTAGGAAATTATAGACCAGTATCCATACTTCCAATATTCTCGAAAGCTTTTGAGAAAGTGCTATATAGTAGATTGTCGGATTTTATTTATAAGCATGGCCTACTATCACCAAATCAATTTGGGTTTTGTAAAAATAAATCTGCTGAGCTAGCACTAATCGAACAAAAGGAATATATATTAACACAGTTTGAAAAGAAGGCCTTCGTTATTGGTATCTTCGTGGATTTTTCGAAGGCGTTCGATCATGTGAACCACACTGTACTCCTTAAAAACTTAGAATGTTATGGCATTCGCGGACAGGCTCAAATGCTCCTGAAATCCTATCTATCGCATAGAAACAGGCTGTTTGCATAGACAACATAAAATCTGAACTAAAGTCTGTTACTTCTGGCGTTCCACAGGGCAGTATATTAGGACCATTGCTCTTTAATATGTATCTGAACGACATTTGCAATATTAACACCACTGCTAAATTTATCATCTATGCTGATGATACCAGCATCTTTTTTACTGGATATAATCTTGATCTCCTTGTTCGGGATTGCAATGACACCATGAATGAGCTACAAAAATGGTCAGAATCCAAGTGCATGCGTATTAATAAGAAGAAAACACAAGCTGTCGTATTCCGCCTCAAAAATAAACCACTTCTTTTTTCCTTCGACATTAAGCTGAACTCGCGACGTATAGATGTGGTTGAACTATTTAAGTGCCTCGGAGTGGTTTTTTTCTTCCTCCATGTCTTGGGAACAGCACGTAGACCACATTTCAACGAAACTGGCTCAAATAACCGGGGTCGTAAGCAGGCTGAAATACGTTCTTCCAAAACCAATAAAGTTACTGCTCTACAATTCCCTTTTTTACTCCTATTTAAACTACTGCCACTTAGTTTGGGGTACGGCTACTCCTGGCTGTCTTCAACGTGTCTACATTTTACAAAAGAGATTCCTTCGTCATGTTCATAATGTACCCTGGGACTCACCGAGTGCGGATCTCTTTTTGCAAAGTAGCGTAATAAAGATCCAGAACCTGTACAAATACCGCTTGACTGTCAGGTATAAACTCGAAACTCGAAGAAACATAAACCAGTTACGGTACCTTTCTGATTTGCATGCCCGAGAAGCAGCATATAAAACAAGGCATGCAGAGACTTGGGATGTGCCGACACCCAGAATAAATTCAGGTAGAGAACGTCTGCAATTCACTCTTCCTTGCCTTTTAAATTCGTATGTGCATAATAATTTTGATCTCTTCAGTTCGCCAAACACTGCTTTGCGTGCCATGTATGTTAACATGTAGATTCCGACCCTTGTTTCTCTCTTTTTTTTTCTTTGTAGCCATGTCTGTGTGTATCCAATGTGAATATTATCTATTGTATAATCTCTTTCGTTTCTCTTTTGCATTTGTCGATTATTGTATATTTGTCGTTACACTTTCAATACTGTCATTACATGGGTCTTGTTGTGAAGCCGCTGCCAAGCAAACAGGTGCCGCGGCTCTGTCAAGCTGTTTATGACAGTTTTTTCTGCGCCTCCTGTGTCTGTACCTCTACAAGGCAGAAATAAAGAATTTGAAGTGGCGAGAAGTTCTTCTTCAGGAGAACGCCGTTTCGTAAGAAAAACGACGGCAGTGATCGCTTGAATATTTTCGGAACAACGGCGGTCTTCCACTCGAGGTACTCCATAAGGCCCCCCAATTCCGCGTCGGCTCGTTGTCTTTAGGCGAAGTCGTCGGCACTTATAGTTCCGAGGAAGCAGTCGTCGTCGTCCTCTTGCGGCGGCGCGTCGACGGGGGCACGAGACAGGCAGTCGGCGTCAGAGGGTTTTCGTCCGGACTTGTGCACGACGGTAATGTCGAATTCTTGAAGCCTCTGACTCCATCGTGCGAGACGACCTGAAGGGTCCTTCAAGTTAGCTAGCCAACATAAGGCGTGATGGTCACTGACAACTGTGAAGGGCCTTCCATAGAGGTAGGGGCGAAACATTGACGTAGCCCAGATGGTGGCAAGGCATTCCTTTTCTGTTGTGGAATAGTTGGCTTCTGCATTCAATAACGACCGGCTAGCATAACTGATAACCCTTTCAAGCCCGTCAGCCTTTTGCACAAGGACGGCACCGGGTCCGACGCTGCTTGCGTCGGTGTGTATTTCCGTATCGGCGCAATCGTCGAAATGCGCAAGTATGGGTGGCGTCTGCAGGCGTCGTTTAAGTTCTTGAAATGCTTGCACTTGCGCCGTTTCCCACCTGAATTCCACGTTAGTCTTCGTGAGAAGCGTCCGTGGTTCGGCGAGCCGTGAAAAGTTTTTGACGAAGCGTCTGTAAAAGGCGCATAAGCCGAGGAATCGGCGCATGGCCTTCTTGTCGGTGGGTGGCAAGAAGTCCGCAATGGCAGCTGTTTTCCGCGGGTCTGGGCGCATTCCAGACTGCCCTATCACATGACCCAGAAACAAGAGCGCATCGTACGCGAATCGGCACTTTTCTGGCTCCAGGGCCAGTCCAGAGCTCTTGATTGCTTGAAGTACTCCCTCAAGCCGCCGGAGATACTCGTTGAATGTCGAGGAAAACACGACGACGTCGTCCAAATACACAAGGCAGGTCTGCCACTTCAATCCAGCCAGTACGGTGTCCATGACGCGCTGGAACGTCGCAGGTGCCGAGCAAAGACCAAAAGGCATGACCTTGCACTCAAAGAGGCCGTCGAGTGTTACAAAAGCGGTCTTTTCTCGGTCTCATTCGTCTACTTCGATCTGCCAATAGCCGGTCTTGAGGTCCATCGACGAAAAGTACGTCGCGTTGTGAAGTCGATCCAGGGTGTCGTCTATACGTGGGAGGGGGTACACGTCCTTCTTCGCGATTTTGTTCAGGCGCCCATAATCAACGCAGAAGCGCATTGTCCCGTCCTTCTTCACTAACCCCACGGGTGACGCCCACGGACTCTTGAACGGCTGGATGATGTTGTCGTGTAGCATCTCGTCCACTTGTTTCTTTATCGCGTCGCACTCGCAGGCAGGCGAACGGCCTCGCGACATTGACGACTACCTCACCGAAATGCACGTGGCAATATAGTCGCGTCACACAGCACCAATTTTGGTGCATGTCAAGCGCCAAATCCCCGTGAGCATATCCCCATGAGCGTGACACATAAGTCATGGCGCACATGACATGCAAGTCATTATTTTCTTATTCTCACCTGTCATTAATGTTAGTCATATAGTCACGTCACACAACACCAATTTGGGTGCATATCAAGCGCGCGAAACGACCGCGAGCTTCCCATGAGCGTGACACGTAAGTCTTGGCGCACATGACATGCAAGTCATTATTTTCTCATTCTCACCTGTCATAAATGTTCGTCATATAGTCACGTCACACAACAATTTTGGTGCATATCAATCGCGCGAAACGACCGCGAGCTCTTCATGAGCGTGACACGTAAGTCATGGCGCACATGACATGCAAATCATTATTTTCCTATTCTCACCTGTCATTGATGTTAGTCATAAAGCCACGTCACACAACACCAATTTGGGTGCATATCAAGCGCGCGAAACGACCGCGAGCTCCCCATGAGCGCGGCACGTAAGTCAAGGCATACATGACATGCAAGTCATTATTTTCTTATTCTCACCTGTCATGAATGTTCTTGATATAGTCACGTCACACAAGAATTTTGGTGCAGATCAAGCGCGCAAAACTACCGCGAGCTCACCATGAGCGTGACACGTAAGTCATGGCGCACATGACATGCAAGTCATTATTTTCCTATTCGCACCTGTCATTAATGTTCGTCCTATAGTCACGTCACACAACAAGAATTTTGGTGCATGTCAAGCGCGCGAAACGACCGCGAGCTCCCCATGAGCCTGAAACGTAAGTCAAGGCGCACATGACATGCAAGTCATTATTTTCTTATTCTCACCTGTCATAACTGTTCTTCATACAGTCACGTCACACAACACCAATTTTGGTGCATACCAAGCGCGCGAAACGACCGCGAGCTCCCCATGAACCCGGCACGTAAGTCATGGCGCACATGAAATGCAAGTCATTATTTTCTTATTCTCACCTGTCATAAATCTTCGTGATATAGTCACGTCACACAACACCAATATTGGTGTATATCAAGCAAGAAAAACGACTGCGAGCTCACCATGAGCGTGGCATGTAAATCATGATGTGCATGACATGCAAGTCATTATTGCCAGCTGTCGTATATGTTCGTCATACAGTCACGTCCCACAACACCAATTTTGGTGCATGTCAAGCGCGCGAAACGACCGCGAGCTCCCCATGAGCGTGGCACGTAAGTCATGGCGCACATGACATGCAAATCATTATTTTCTTATTCCCACCTTGTCATAAATAGTCTTCATGTAGTCACGTCACACAACACTGATTTTGGTGCATATCAAGCGTGCGAAACGACCGCGAGCTCCTCATGAGCGTGGCACGTAAGTCATGGCGCACATGACATGCAATTCATTATTTTATTATTCTCACCTGTCATACATGTTCGTCATATAGTCACGTTGCACAACACCAATTTTGGTGCATATTGTCACGTGGTCGTGACGTCGACGAAGACAGCAGTTGGCGTTTGCAGGATGAAACTGTTTATTTGGCCGAACTTGTGGCCGAGAAACTGAGAACTAGAACTACAGCAATACGCGCTGTACAATGATAGCGGCGAACAGGGCGTCGTCCGTCGATCAACTGACCAGCGCTGAAGCGCGTCGGCATTTAAACATGTGCCGTCGAATATTCCAGCGTTATCGCTGGCTGTCGTGCAAATTCTAGAATAAGCGCGAGTGTGCGCGTCTTGCGCGCAATCTTAACAAAACGATCTACAATGATCGCGAAGGCTCTGGAACAATGAGGCGCGGTTCGCGCTGAGCGTTGCTGACAGTATTTGTGGCCGAAAACCGAATACAGCAAAAGTAATAAAGAAACGCACGTGGCAATGCCCCCCTCTGAAAACGCATCGTCCCGATGCTTAAAACAGAACAGGCCGATGCATGCAACAATAAATAACAAGAATAAAGCAACAAAGTACAATAAACAATAAGCACGAGAAAGCACAATAATCAAGCAAAATGACAGTCCTCAGATTTGCTAACGCGCGTAATATGGCTTGAGGCGCACGACATGGACGACTTCAGGTCGTGCACGGCGCCGCTGAGAGTTCGTAATGCCGTCAGGGACAACCTCGTAGTCGAGTGCGCCGAGGCGTCGAAGTACCCTGTACGGTCCGAAGTATCGTCGAAGAAGCTTCTCACTGAGTCCCCGTCGGCGTATTGGCGTCCATACCCATACACGGTCACCGGGTTGGTATTCCATGTGGCGTCGTTGAAGGTTGTAGCGGCGGCTGTCAGTCATCTGCTGGTTCTTGATCCGTAGGCGGGCGAGCTGTCGTGCTTCTTCGGCGCGCTGTAAGTAAGCGGCGGCGTCGAGATTTTCTTCGTCGGTGACGTTGGGTAGCATGGCATCGAGCGTCCGTTGCCGGGCTTCTTCCGTAGACCAACTTGTACGGCGTCATCTGCGTCGTTTCTTGGACGGCCGTGTTGTAAGCGAAGGTCACGTACGGAAGGACGGCGTCCCACGTCTTGTGCTCAACGTCGACGTACATGGCCAGCATGTCGGCGATGGTCTTATTTAGGCGCTCGGTGAGGCCATTGGTCTGAGGGTGGTAGGCAGTGGTCCGGCGGTGGCTTGTCTGGCTGTGCCTCAAGATCGCCTGAGTTAGTTCCGCAGTAAACGCCGTACCTCTGTCGGTGATCAGGACCTCTGGGGCGCCATGACGCAGAACGATGTCTTCAAAGAAGAACTTCGCTACCTCGGCGGCAGTGCCTCTAGGTAGGGCCCTTGTTTCGGCGTAACGGGTCAGGTAGTCGGTAGCTACGATGATCCACTTATTACCACTAGTCGACGTTGGGAACGGACCCAGGAGGTCCATCCCGATCTGCTGGAACGGTCGCCGAGGTGGCTCGATCGGCTGAAGAAAGCCCGCTGGTCTTGTTGGCGGTGTCTTGCGTCGCTGACAGTCTCGGCATGTCCTTACGTAGCGAGTGACGTCGGCGGCAAGGCAAGGCCAGTAGTACTTTTCCTGTATTCTTGCCAGCGTTCGGGAAACACCGAGGTGTCCTGCTGTCGGGTCGTCGTGCAGGGCCTGGAGGACTTCTGGCCGCAATCCTGAAGGCACCACGAGAAGGTACTTGGCTCGATTCGGTGAGAAGTTCTTCTTTCGGAGAACGCCGTTACCTAAGAAAAACGACGCCAGTGCTCGCTTGAACACTTTCGGAACGACGGCGTTCTTGCCCTCGAGGTATTCCATAAGGCCTCTGAGTTCCGGGTCGGATCGCTGTTGTTCAGCGAAGTCGTCGGCACTTATGGTTCCCAAGAAGTAGTCATCGTCCTGGTCGTCTTGCGGCGGCGGTTCCACGGGGGCACGAGACAGGCAGTCCGCGTCAGAGTGTTTTCTTCCGGACTTGTAAACGACGGTAATGTCGAATTCTTGAAGTCTCAAGCTCCATCGTGCGAGACGACCTGAAGGGTCCTTCAAGTTAGCTAGCCAACACAGGGCGTGGTGGTCGCTCACAACTTTGAAGGGCCTGCCGTAAAGGTAGGGGCGAAACTTTGTTGTAGCCCAAATTATGGCAAGGCACTCCTTTTCTGTCGTAGAATAGTTTGCTTCCGCCTTTGATAGCGACCGGCTAGCATAGCTGATTACGCTTTCCACTCCGTCAGTCCTCTGCACAAGAACGGCGCCGAGTCCTACATTGCTTGCGTCGGTGTGCACTTCCGTTTGGGCGTATTCGTCAAAATGCGCGAGTAACGGAGGCGTCTGCAGGCGTCGTTTTAGTTCTTGAAATGCTTCCCGCTGCGGCGTTTCCCACTTGAACTCGACGTCGGTCCTGGTAAGGTTAGTAAGTGGCTCGGCGATGCGGGCAAAGTTTTTGACGAACCGCCTGTAATAGGCGCACAGGCCAAGAAATCGACGCACGGCCTTCTTGTCGGTAGGCGGCGGGAATGTAGCGATGGCGACTGTCTTCTGGGGGTCAGGGCGTACTCCGGACTTGCTTATCACGTGTCCCAAGAACAAAAGTTCCTCGTACGCAAAGCGACACTTTTCTGGCTTCAGCTCTTTATTGCTTGAAGTACAGCTTCAAGCCGCCGTAGGTGTTCGTCGAAGTTTGAGGCAAACACAACGACGTCGTCCTAGTACACGAGGCAAGTCTGCCACTTCAAGCCAGCCAGCACTGTATCCATGACACGTTGGAAAGTTGCGGGTGCCGAGCAAAGACCAAAGGGCATGACCTTGAACTCGAACAGGCCGTCTGGTGTTATGAAGGCAGTCTTTTCTCGGTCTCTCTCGTCTACTTCGATTTGCCAGTAGCCGGTCTTGAGGTCCATCGACGAAAAGTACTTGGCGTTATGGAGTCGATCTAGGGCGTCGTCTATCCGTGGGAGAGGGTACACGTCCTTCTTCGTGACCTTGTTCAGGCGACGATAGTCGACGCAAAAACGTAGGGTTCCATCCTTCTTCCTCACCAACACCACAGGTGACGCCCACGGACTCTTGGACGGCTGGATGATGTCGTCGCGTAGCATTTCGTCGACCTGTTTCTTGATGGCCTCGCGTTCTCGCGTCGAAACTCGGTACGGGCTCTGACGGATTGGTCGGGCACTTTCTTCTGTTATGATGCGATGTTTCGCGACTGGGGTCTGTCGAATTCTTGACGACGACGAGAAGCAGTCCTTGAATTGTAGGAGCAGGGCTTTTAGCTGGTCTTGCCTGTGCTTCGGGAGGCTCGGGTTGACGTCGAAATCGGGTTGGTTTCGTCGATCCGTCGAAGCAGGTTCAGTACCCTATTGCAAAACCCAGCGCCACTGGGTACCAGCGTCCAGTGCCATGCCTGATTATGGGCCCAGCGTCGCGCTGGATACTGGGCCGCTGGAGCGGCGTTTTACTGGGAGGCGCTGGGTACTCAAGCGCAAAACGGCTCTACAGCGTTAAAACGGCGGTCTCTACGTTCCCTGCATAAATATATTAGTAAAGAAAGTCATATAGAAAGCATCAGTGCAATAAAAAAAAGAAAAAAAAAGACGTATGAAAAAAAAAAAAAGCTCCACCACGAGGATTCGAACTCGCCACCTCTTAATCTCCAAGCGAGTACTCTACCACTGCGCCACGCTGAAACACGTCAACGTGGCTGCAAAAGGGCTATTCAACAAAGTAAGACAGCGTTTCGTTTCATATTTCGGTGTCGCATAGTCAAGGAAGATGCGATCTTCCTTTACGATTCACGCTTGCTTCTTTATTAGACACAAAGAAACGGTGGCCGGCAACGAATGAAATGCCCAAAAGGAAGATCGCTAGGTTTCGTTAAGAATTCCCGTTTTAACTCCGAAAAATATCAAATGGATCGAGGAGCAGGGTACAGTTTGACGGCTGTTACTGCCGATTTTTAACAGCCGTTTCTCGCTCTTGCTAATGATGAACATGTACAGAAGCTTTGTGATGACTCGTTCGATAAACACGCGCCTACATGAATTCATACTGAGTAGTTTTCTCGCGCGAGCGACGATGTTACTGTGGGGCAGGCGTGTCTGTATTCTGACTTGCAGTTCTATCGATACCTACAACTGTAAAACCACTCCGCAAAAACAAGTACAATTAGTTGAAAAAGATGTCGGTGTGTTAGTTCACTAACGCGTACCGGTTGACAGGTATGTGTTCTGACGTATGAGTCAGAGAAGTACCGGCGAGTGCGGCCGGCTGCTTTCGGTGAGCCTGCGTTTGTTGCTGAAAGCGCGTCGCATCGATGGTCATCGCTCCTTGTGCGGACACCGTACACAAGAAAAAATAGTTAATTTAGGTTAACGGATGTCCATACTGTACTTTACAGTCATTCTTACACGTTGGAATTGCGTGTGCTTAAACCAAGAAGCGCCGGTGGCATGTAGGCCGGACTCGGCCGGTACGCTAGGCCTAACACTCGCTGGGAGCCGCGCTGGGTAGGACCGATCTCGGCGCAGATAAGTTGCGATGGTTGAAGTTTCTGCATTTTAGCCTCGAAACCTTTTTAACGGTTACCTAACGTATAGCTGAAGTAAGTGGAAGTGCAAGAATTGCCCGAGATGCGTTTCCGGTGTGGCGATATCGAACAACGGCTGTTTTTTTTCTGGCCTCCGTTGGGAGAGGTCGCGAAGCCAGCGCTCATTTACTTCTTGCCGACTGTACGGCGATGTAACGATTTGCTCAGTATGTTCAGACCAACGCCTCCAGACTTATAAACATTACAATATGAAGTCATTACCGCAACACATCACGGATGCAAAACTGATATATGAGCGGCATGCACAAAATGTGTATTCATTGCTGCTACGTACGTGTTCCGCGAAAATTAACGACGTTATTGGCACTGCATGAATAAAAAAAGCGTGGTAGAAAGCAAAATGATCAGTGTTGGCTTCTTTGGGTTATTAACATATTTTTCTCCCCATTCGACAGGGAAACATTAAATGCGACCGTGATTTCACATATATATCATATCACGATTATAACATGAAAATAGTGCGCATCTCCTGGTCTTTTTTCTGCGCAGCTAGAATTTGTGACACATGTTTGGGACCCGTTAGGATAGCATCTATCGGTACCATCGAATCAGACATTCGATATTCAACGATACCAAAGCATTCCGCCGCGCACGATACTGAAAGCAGCGCGCGGCACTGGCAGAACACTGCAGGCTCCAGTATGTGCTGCAGCGCACGCCAGTGATAATTCCAGCGTCTCCAGCGCTTCCCAGTGAGCGCCAGCGTCACAGCGGCAAAGCCAGTGGCTCTACCAGTGCGACCCAGCGCTTTCACAGTGCTTTCACCGGAGTCCCAGTGAATTCGAGCGTGTACCAGTGTTCCCAGTGCGGTCCAGCGCCAAGAAACGTACTGGTATCACGCTGGGGGTACTGGAACGGCGCTGGTTTTTGCAATAGGGTAGCATCGAAGAGGGCGAAAGAATTGCTCGCATCCACGAATTCGTGAATGTAGGCGACCGTCGTACCAATGTTGAGGTGCCTATATTCGTGGCTGAAAGTTTGTCAGCACTACCTTAGCTTTGCCATCACGCAGCGCGGCTATGCCTCTTGCGACGCAAATCTGACGGTTCAGAAGTAGGTGCTGATCGCCCTCGATAACACCTTCAAGGTCTGCGGGTTCTTGAGTTCCGACGGAAATGATGATGCTGGAGAGAGGCGGAATGGTGACGTGTTCTTCTATCACATTCAACACGGGGTTTCCTGGCGTCGTGTGTGGCGGCAGCGCTTTTTTTGAGGTTAGTGTTATTAACTCAGATCTCAGATCGATGACGGCGCCGTGGTGGCTTAGGAAGTCCATCCCAAGTATCACATCCCTGGAGCAATGCTGTGAGATTACAAAGCTCGCAGGATAAGTCCGGTTATTGATGGTGACTCTTGCGGTGCAGACTCCAGCCGGAGTTATTAGATGGCCCCCAGCGGTCCGGATTTCGGGCCCTTGCCAAGCGGTCCTAACTTTATTCAATCTTTTGGCGAATGGTCCACTGACGACGGAATAGTCGGCTCCAGTGTCGACGAGAGCGGTGACGTTGTGGCCGTCGAATAGTACGTCGAGGTCGCTAATCCGTCGTCTTGCGTTGCGGTTAAATCGCGGCGTCGGGTCACGGCTAGGTCGGATTGTCCCGCTGCTTGTACGTCGCGTCGACAGGTCTTCTTCAGGGACCGAGGTTTCGTCGTCAGGGCTTCGTCTGCTTCGCGTCGTGTTCGGCAGGTCTCGTCGCGTAGTCGTCGTCGGCGGCCGCGGAGGATCTTCGGCATTTCGTCGCACAGCAACCGCACCTCCATCGGTTGCTGCCCTTAGTTTCCCGGATACGGGCTAGGCGACCGGCCTCGGTTTGGGCCAGTGTGCTGCCGACGGTGCGGTGACATGTAGCGGCCGGGCGACGGCGAGCGGGAAGGTCGTCGTTCTTGCCACTGTGTTCCGGTCAGGTAGTCGTCGATGTCGCGAGGCCGTTCGCCTGGCTGCGGGCGCGGCGCGTTGACGGCGAATCCGCGTAGCCCCATCTGTCGGTACTGGCAGCGGCGGTACGTGTGGCCGGCCTCCCCGCAGTGGTAGCAGAGCGGGCGGTTGTCAGGGGGCGCGCCAAACGTCGGTCTTTCGGGGGGTGTAGCTTTGGCCTGCAGGCGGGCGGGATGGCGTCGGATGTGGCGGCGGTGTCTGGCGACGGAACTGCGATGGCGCGGGGCGTTGGTGATAGCCAGGAGTGGCGACAGCATGACGTGCAACGGCAGCATAGCTCATGGCTTCCGGCGCAGGTGGCGGCGGTGCAGCAACTCCCAGCGAATGCTGAATTTCCTCGCGAACGACGTCGGCTATGGAATGCACTTGGGATTGCGACGCAGGAAACATCTTTCGGAGCTCTTCGCGCACGACCGCCCTTATCGTCTCACGCAAGTCGTCGGAGCCCAGCGCATGTGCTTCCCCGTAGATCGTCATCGGCATACGGCGGTTGTATTGCCTCGTACGCATTTCTAGGGCCTTTTCAATCGTTGTGGCCTCCGAACTGAACTCCGCGACTGTCTTGGGCGGGTTGCGTACAAGTCCGGCAAAGAGCCCTTGCTTCACCCCCCGCATCAGGAAACGAAGCTTTTTTTCTTCTGACATAGCCGGGTCCGCGTGTCGGAACAGTCGGGTCATTTCTTCGGTGTACATCCCGATGCTTTCATTCGGGAGCTGTACACGGGTCTCCAACAGCGTTCGGCTTTTTCCTTGCGGACGACGCTGCCGAAGGTGTCCAAAATGCGGCGCGGAAAAAGGTCCCAGTTCGTCAGCGTGGCTTCTATGTTCTCGAACCATGTCCGAGCGGTGTCTTCTAGCGCGAAATACACGTGCCGTAGTTTGTCTTCACTTGTCCAATTGTTGAAAACGGCGACCCGGTCGTACCTTTCCAGCCAGCTCTCTGGATCTTCGAGCGACGACCCGTGGAAGGTTGGCGGCTCCCGGGGCTGATGCAGCCGGATCGATGTTGGAGCTACTGGGTCGGTCATCGTTACAGTCGAGGTCACGGCGTTCGGTTGCCTGGCGTTGCCGGGAAGAGGTCCGTACTCTGGCTTTAGTCCTAGCTGCCGGCGGCTAGTTCGACGATCCGGGTTTTCTTTGCCGTCGTCCTCTTCGCGGCTTGGGCTTGGGTCAGCGCTTCGCGGGGACGTCCGGATCATGGAAGCAGCAGCACCTCCACCAGATGTCACGTGGTCGTGACGTCGACGAAGACAGCAGTCGGCGTTTGCAGGATGAAACTGTTTATTTGGCCGAACTTGTGGCCGAGAAACTGAGAACTAGAACTACAGCAATACGCGCTGTACAATGATAGCGGCGAACAGGGCGTCGTCCGTCGATCAACTGACCAGCGCTGAAGCGCGTCGGCATTTAAACATGTGCCGTCGAATATTCCAGCGTTATCGCTGGCTGTCGTGCAAATTCTAGAATAAGCGCGAGTGTGCGCGTCTTGCGCGCAATCTTAACAAAACGATCTACAATGATCGCGAAGGCTCTGGAACAATGAGGCGCGGTTCGCGCTGAGCGTTGCTGACAGTATTTGTGGCCGAAAACCGAATACAGCAAAAGTAATAAAGAAACGCACGTGGCAATATCAAGCGCGGGAAACGACCGCGTGCTCCCCATGACTGTGGCCCGTAAGTCATGGCGCACATGACATGCAATCATTATTTTCAAATTCTCACCTGTCAGAAATGTTCGTCATATAGTCACATCACACAACACCGATTTTGGTGTATATCAAGCGCGCGAAATGACCGCGAGCTTGCCATGAGCGCGGCACCTAAGTCATGGCGCACATGACATGTATGTCATGATTTTCATGTTACCACCTGTCATTTACGTTCGTGATACCGTCACGTCGCGGAATACCGTTTTTCTTGCATATCCATTAAGTTAAACGGCCGCGAGCGTCCCGAGACCATGACATGATAAATCATGCCTTACATGACATGCCTGTCATGATTTGCACCTTAAGACTTGTCACTTATAATAGGACAGGTTTACTAGCGAAAAAGACGAGGACGAGCAGAAGGAATACAGGACAACGCTAGCGCTGTCCTGTATTCCTTCTTCTCGTCCTCGTCTTTTTCGCTAGTAAACATGTCCTATTATTCACGTTACCAACTAGCCCAACTTTCCGCCTTAAATTGTCACTTATATTTGACATACAATGTTGTCATGGCATACAAATTTTGGTTTATATCAAATTAACGAAACGGCTGAAAGAGCGCCAATACCGTGGCAAATAAATCATGCCGTTTATGACAAGCATGTCATGACTTTCATGGTATGGGCTCATTTATGTTTGTCATACTGTCATGTTATGCCATGCGAATTTTGGTATACATCCCATGATGCAAACGGCCATGAGAGTAGAATGTCGTAGGCGGTTACAGATAGATAGATAGATAGATAGATAGACAGACAGACAGACAGACAGACAGACAGACAGACAGACAGACAGAGCTAGATAGATAGATAGATAGATAGATAGATAGATAGATAGATAGTAGATCGATAGATAGATAGATAGATAGAAGATAGATAGATAGATTAGATAGATAGATAGATAGATAGATAGATAGATAGATAGAGATAGATAGATAGATAGATAGATACGCTCAAGGTCGCCGAGGTTCGCTAAGAATTGTCTTGCGTTAAAAACCTATATTGCCACCTCAGATACTTTTCGTTAGACACCATTGAACAATATATTGCATGCAATTAAATAATGATGATTACCTGCATTGATAATTATTCATAACGATAAACAGTACAAGCCTATTATATGAAATTATGATCTAACATTTATTGTAACACTACAAATTGAAATGGCATCTTTACTATACATGTGCTTCCACAATGACATCTGGCCCATAAATTGTTTCGTTATTATTAATTATTAATATTACTAATTTTCTGTACCTCAGAGTGACAATTTGCGTCACATCTGCTCACTTTTGCTGAGTTTTAACGCGATCAACATGCACTTTTCCGTCATTTTAGCGACAGGCAATCTTACCCTTGTAGGGCGGCTTTGCCGCAGTATAGAATGAGAGAATCTCTTCGGGAAAAAAATCCACCCGTTGTAATCACACCAAATTGCAAACACTTAGAAAGGTTGTCCCAGTGTATCTGCCACTAGAGTGCAAATTGCGAATGATTGATTGTTGCGCTACAATTTACTTTTAAAAAATGACCCCATGCATTTTCAATGGAGGCACAAAAGTGTCTCGGGAAAAAAAATCCTGCCGGCGGATTAAAACTAATCGCGATGTACAGCATAAGAACGTTGTAGGCGCTAAGTACCTTGAGTGGAAATAGCGAAAAATGAGGCATTGCTGAGTAATCATTTTTTAAAGATCGCTCCCCATAGAGTTACGCCGAGCGCTTCCCCTTGGGGTCAACTTCGCCGCAGTAGTCGATGTCCCAGAAAGCTGGACATGCTTGCTTCCTCTTTCTTTTTATTCTTTTTTCTCTCGCTTCTGTTTCATTGATTCTCTCTTTTTCTTGCTCTTTCTGCATTTCTTTCTCTCTTTCTCATCCTTTGTGTGCTACGCTCGGTTCTCTCCCCTCCTCCTTTGCCTCTTCCTAACCATCAAATCTCTCCTCCTCACGCGCACTTCCCTTTCCCATCCCCTTGCTACACTATCATCATCATCATTTATTTGACCCTAAGGACCCCTTAGGGGCATTACATAAGGGGGGAGAACATTTCGCCAAATACGAAAAAAACGAAGTAAATAAAAAAGTTGTACAAATACACGAGCGATACTTTTGCAGTATTCGAGAACAGACGCAGAGAAAATGTACTTACACATATAAGAACATGTGCGCACAAGATTTACACATACAAAATCACAAAATACAGTGACGGTGGTAGAGTTTTAATGGGCTTCTAAGCTTAAGTGAGCTGTCAGTAGCTGTTTGAATGCGCACGAGTCACGCTCTGAGACGATGGCTTCCGGTAGGTTATTCCATTCCTTCATGGCGACAGGAAGAAATCACTTGTTGAATGCAACGGTCCTACCGAAAGGACGTTAGAGGCTTCTGGAATTCAATAGCCGGCGAGAGTAGAGGGCTGGGAGAAAGTAAGAGAGAAGCATGCAAGTGGGTGATTCCACGAGAGATCGAACATCCCTGTCCGGTCGCAATATTTGTTTTGCCTGGGTTTTTTATATGTTATGTGGGCACATTCAAAGTGCACGGAACTGAAAATTTTATTACTATGAAACGCTCCCCGCGCGCCAAAAAAATATTTGAAGGTGGCGGCGCGGGCCTCCTGTTTTTGCTCACTGCAATGTTTTCGGATTTCACGGCCGAATTTAGCGCGAACTATAAATGATGTGTCGAAAATTTTTTTGCTAGTTTTAATACGCATTACTGTGAACTACATCCATGCTTTTTTTACGCCGTCCTCAAAAAGAAGAGAATGTAAAAAAAAAAGCCAAACACGGCCGAAATAAAAAAAAGGATCCTATGTTTCAGGCGCCTTGGCGCTTTGCTATTACAAACAGAATCTTGAAAACAGTGACAAATATAGAAAAGAACCTTTGCAACATTTATACAGAAGATCATTTTCCTACAGGCAGCGCAAAAAAAGAAAAAAATAGTTAAACAAGCGAGTTTTTCAAAAAAAGTACATTTTCAAAAAATAAAAGAATAACTCAGGCCTCAATTTTGACGACATTTCTTTGTCGAAGAGCGCTTATGTCAGTGAAAACACCGTGTTAATATGTATGTCCTCATTTGCTTTGTTCACGAGATTTGACCGGCCAAAATTACCCTTGCTGTGTGTGCTCACTTCAGTGCGATTGATAGTTGTCATCAGCTTGCATTGCACGTAAATCTAGTTTTAATTATTTTCCTGCAGTAAAACTTTGCTCTGGTGTCTTGTCGTCAAGAAAAATGTATTCTCAAACTTTAATTGTGTCTAGCGTGTGCGGGGGTGGGCTGCTGCCGCTCTCTAAAGGCCTAACGCGTACGCAGTTTGCAACTTACAACCTCCCGCCAGTATTCGCTAATCAGAAACACGCGAGGCACCGCGAACACATGGTTTAGGTCACTTTTCAAAACTCTCCTTGCACACAGAATAAAGCATCTGTATGCAGCGAAGGCCAACTTAATCTGTAACTAAATGCCACAATCAGCAGGCGCGCTGTTATGCAGTTTTCTCACTGCCTGCTTGCTTCCCTCCCATTACGTGCATTGTAGCATATAATCATCTTCCCCATTCGACGCACACTGTGCCTAAACAACATTTGTAAAAAGTTAGCTCAATGATTTCCGAACCGTTTATTCACTTCCCGCTATCACATGTTTTCGGCGTCGCAGATAACGTCTTCCTGTATCATCTCGACCTTTACCTCAGCGTTTCAACAGCCAGAAAACGTGCGGTGCGGCATGAGTGGCCGAAGCTGCCCAATTTATCATGTTTTGTTGCCACTTTACTATAGTGCTTTCCCACGTCGAGGACAGCAGATGTCATTGGTGGCGCCAGACGGACACTACCCTTAGTTTTGACAATGAGTGCGGCCTACAAATTAATTATTACAACCCAAAGCGCTTAGACACCCTTAGCAAATTCTCTTTATGGTCACGAAACTGCACCGTCACGCTATGGGCGAGCTTCATACGCTGCTCGAAAATGCCGCAACGCGCCGCCGCTGCGCCACAGAGGCGATCGTCTTCGCCGTCCGCGTATTGAAATACTCGCGCAGTGCGAGATAAGCTGCTGGACATGATATGTTTAAGTTAGCGGAAACGTTGTCTCAGGACTAGGATGCCCAACAGATGTTGCGTGCCGGGGTGCCGTTTCGGCTACAAGGGAGCCAGAAAGGTGTGGTTGTCTTTACCGTTAGACAAGCATGCAGCAGCGCGAGAAAGGGAAGCGGGCCATACCGCGGCAGGAAAGTGTCGATTTTAACTTTGACTCGAAGTATACACGTGTATGTGCGAACCATTTCGACGCCTCGGACATTGTCACTGAGTATGACTTTAGCATCAACGGCGACTCCGTGTCCCTGAAACGCGACAAACCAACGCTGAAGGCTGACGCAGTTCCCAGGATTTCTGAAGGACTTCCTTCGTATCTCACGAAGCGCAAACCTCCATCTCGCTCATCAACAATGCGGCCACCATGCAAACGACCAGGTAAGTCGTCCTCTGAAGAGCTCCGAGCATCGCCGATGCCCCGTTTATACCGCATCGTAGCCACACGAATGGGCGTGTAACAGCTCGTATTTTGCCTGTGTTTACAACTGGCACCGCTGGCACTTTGCTACGAATGCACGGTGTTTAATTTGACGGAAAAGGTAAAAAATTGTACCTATCGTAGAGTCATAGTGTTGAGACGAAAGGAGCTTGCGAGGCCGCAGCGGCCGCATTTCGATGGGGTCGACATGCAACAACACCAGTGCGCTGAGAATTAGGTACATCTAAAAGGACCCTAGGGGGCAAAAATCGTTCAGAAGTCCCCCGCTTTGGCGTTCGTAATTATATCTTGGTATTCTTTCGTTAATCCCCGAATGTTCGTATTTTTTCGGCGGATATATCACCGCGAGCTGCATGTCTTGAGCTGAAGGAAAGCTTACTTTAAGGGCTCGTTTTTCTTTGTTAGACACAATACTAGTGATAACTAAGAGACAGTAATGCCAAGGACAGTATAGGGTATGTTATTTGTAATGATTGGGATATAAATGTGAAGAAAGAAAAGTGGACGAAAAGATAACTTGCCGCCGGCCGGGAACGAACCTGCGACCTTCGAATAACGCGTCCGATGCTGGTTTCTTTTTTCCCGGGTGCTCATTTTAAAACAGAAAACGCGTTCAGGAATGCATTTATGCATGCTGAGTGGTAAAAGTAAAACCTTGAAAGCAAATCGACCGTTGCGGAAGTTTAGAAAGCTAAAACACCAAGGCTGTCCCACACACAACCCCAGCGATAGCAGCGTTCGCATCGCCTCTCAGAACAGCTGCGCCTCTGGCGGCGGCCGTTGGCTCCATATGAAACTGATGCGGCAGTTTCGTGACCATAAGAAGCATTGAATGACTCCGCCCTTAGTCACAAAATGTTAAACCGTGACCAGTTCTGGAAATGCATTCATGACAGCTGCGCATATGTGAGATAATTTGTGCGGCGCCGTTTAGTATAAACGTTTCGACTTGCTCTAGGTCTAGCTGTTCACTACACGCGATGCGCGCGGCCCATGGCTACGTCCGATTGTTCTGTGCCGATTATTTACGCGTTCACAAAAAGAAGATTGCTGAGGAAAACGTTTTCGTTGCGCACATTTTTTTTCTTTGCTCTTTTTGTTGTTGCCTACCTCCAGAAGCTACTGTCATAGGCTGAGGATCTTCGCGACACCAGCGAAGTCTGCTTGCATTGCTTTACGCTCCTCAAGGAAAACCTGTCTACATTTAACTGCGATGAGGTAGACCTGGCATTCCTTCAGGAAGAAGAAGCGATTGATATCTTGAACAGGCGCGCCCATCTTTCCTCTGATGATTGTAGGCGTGGTTGTAGGCTGCAAACTGTTTACACGTTAGCCATTTGGAGGGCGGCAGCAGCCCACTTTTGCACACGCTAGACACAAATAAAATCGAAGAACACGTTTTTCTTGACGATAAGCCACCAGAGCAAGGTTTTGCTGCAGCAGAATAATTAAAACTGCGATTTACGCACAATGCAAGCTAATAACAACCGTCAGTCGCACTGAAGTGAGCACACACAGCAAGGGTCATTTTGGCCAGTTATATCTCGTAAACAAAGCAAATGAGGACACATGATGTTAAAACCGCGTGTTCACTGACATAAGCGCTCTTCGAAAAAAAATTGTCGTCAAAATTGAGACCGGAGTTTTTTTTTAGTTTATTTTTTGAAAATGTACTTTTTTGAAAAAATTCGCTTCTTTAACTATTTTTTTCTTTTTTTGTGCGGCCCGTAGGAAAATGACGTTCCGTATAAATGTTGCAAATGCTCTTTTCTATAGTTGACATTGTTTTCAAGTTTCTGTTTGAAATAGCAGAGGCGCCAAGGCGCCTCAAACTTAGGATTCTTTTTTGATTTCGGCCGTGTTTGCCATTTTTTTACATTTTCTTCTTTTGGAGGACGGCATAAAAGGCATGAATGCAATTCACAGTAATGCGTATTAAAACCAGCAAAAAAATTTTTGACACACCATTTATAGTTCGCGCTAAATTCGGCCGTGAAATCCGAAAACATTGCAGTGAGCAAAAACAGGAGGCCCGCGCCGCCACCTTCAAATATTTTTTTGGCGCGTTGGGAGCGTTTTTTGGCAATCAAATTTTCAGTTCCGTGCACTTTGGATGTGCCCACATAACATATAAAAAACCCAGGGAAAACAAAAATTGCGACCCGACAGGCATGTTTGATCTCTCGCGGAATCACGCAAGTGAGGAAAAGAATAATATTACTTATGAAATTAACAAAGTCGAGAACATTTATTCCGTCAGCTAGATTCTGCAAGTCTAAAGACTCCTTAATGAAAGTGGTGCTTGATGAGTGATCGTAATTAGACGTATTAAACCGGGTAGCCTTATTCTGAACGGATTCCAACAGATTAATCAGATAGGTTTGGTGAGGGCTACAAAATGGAGGACACGTATTCGAGCTTCGTACGAACGAAGGTTACGTACGTAATTGTACGGGCTGTAGGAGGGGATAGGCATAAAGTTCTTCGGATTTAACCAAGCTTCTTTGATGCGTCAGCTATTGCGTGTGTGATGTGATCCTACCACGTGAGAGTGTTAGAAATATGCACGCCAAGGCATCGGTAACTATCGACATATGCCAAGTTCGTTGAGTTACTATACATGCTATACTATAGAAGGCTATGCTATGCTCTGTTAGCGTGCCTGGAAAGTCAAGTGGTCAGGACGCTCGCCTTCGGATCGCGGGTGCGTGGCTACGCGGGTTCGAATGCCGCGTCTGCGTCGACAGGCAGACACAAGAGACCCAGAACAAAAGTGCCTTTATTGTTGTAGCGTCTTGTCTTTTATAAGCAATGCCAGCCTCATGGTTGCTAGACTTGCTACACAATTCCGATACACCTCCGTTCCTGTGAAGGAACACAGAAAGAAAACAATATGAATTTAAGGAATTTGCTGAAAGTCTCTTCCATAGGCGAGGCGAGAGGGCCCCTTTCTAAACCTTGCACTACGGCGAGCACCAGCCTCTTCGCTGACGGGCGGCTGGTCATCCTCGACCGCTGAGCCGAAGGATTCTGTTGCAACGGGGAGTTGCGAAGGAGTCCCTGACGTCTGATCGGCTTTCGGTGGGGGTAATAAAGACCACGGAGTGGCTGGCTGTGGTCCTGGTGATAATTCAGAGTGGCCATTATCCTGTCGCTGTCCACCTTGTGGCTCGCCCGAGTATGGAGCACGCCGCACGTTCTCCGGCTGCGTTACTGCGGCATCATCCCAGTCATCGTCATATTAGTGTGCCGCTCGCTAAAATCCTCTTGGGTCTTGAGCAAGTGTTGGCGATTTCGACGAAGGCGGCCTCCATCTTCCGTGCGGACTTGATAGGATCGAGGTGCGAGCGGTTTTGCGACCCACGCTTTTGTTGTCCAGCCGTTTTTCCCTAGAATTCTAACTTGCTCACCTTCGTTCAGTGGTGGAAGTGGATGCTTTGATTGGCTTGCTTGTGTGTGTTTCTTGACCTCAGGAGCCTGGCATTCAGCGAAATCGGGCAGTCGGCCCCTCAGCTTTCTGCCCATAAGCAGCTCACACGGTGCTCTCCCATCTTCCAGTGGTGCCATCCTGTAATTCAGAAGACCAATCCATAAATCTTCTTTGGCAAACAATGTCTTCTTGAGCAAACGCTTCATTACTTGCACTCCCTTCTCTGCTAGACCGTTTGAACGAGGGAACCCCGGACTTGACACTATATGCCTGAAGTCGCACTTTCTGGCGAAGGAGCAAAATTCTTGTGAAACGAACTGTGGTCCGTCATCTGTGCACACATCGAGTGGAATTCCATGACGCGCAAAGATTAGTCCAAGCTGATCAATTACATGGCGGCTTGTCGTATGTGAGAGGAGCTGCAGTTCGGGGTAGTTAGAGTATGCGTCATATACAGCAAGGTATGTTTTCCCGGCGTGTTGAAAGAGGTCAACTCCTACACGGGCCCAAGGTAGGGAAGGGGGATGGCCCGTTGGTAAGGACGGTTCATCTGGTTGCCGGTATGCATATCGTCGGCACGTTGGACTTTAGATACCATTTCTGCTATTTGCGCGACCATGCCGGGCCGGAACATTAGTAGCCTTGCCATTCCTTTGCATTTGGCAATCCCTAAGCTTCCTTCATGAACTCTTTGTAGCATCGTTTTTCTGAGCTTCTTTGGAATTACGACTTTCGATCCTCGCAGGAGTACGCCGCTAACGCATGTTAGCTCCGCTTCGTAAGGTGCTAAAGGCCCTGTAACTTTGCTGCCACTTTCCAAGGCCTCGATCACTTGCCTTAGGTCGTCGCCTGCCTTGGCTTCTTCTGTCAGGCGGTACATCTTCGCTGGACTGACGAGGGTATTTAACACTGAGGTTGCATGGATTGTGACGTCATCAGCATCATGTTCACTGGCGCTCTTGTCGCTGCCTGCTATCCTGGACAGTGCGTCAGCCAACTGCAAGTCCTTTCCAGCAACGTACTGCAGTGAGATGTCAAATGGCATTAAACGCAAGAAAAAACGCTGTAGACGAGGCGGCATGTCACACAAGTTCTTTTGGGCAACTGCGAGCAGGGGTCGGTGATCTGTTTCAACTGTCGTGTGGAAGCCAATTATAAAATCACGGAACTTTTCACATGCGTATGTTATTCCAAGCGCTTCCTTTTCTATTTGGGCGTATCTTGACTCCGTGTCTGATAACGATCGTGAAGCGTAGGCAACTGGACGCCAGTTCTTGCCGTGCAGCTGTAGAAGGGCTGCGCCTAGAGCCAAACTAGACGCGTCTGCTCTTATTTTCGACCGTCTTGACGAATCGAATACTGCGAGCACAGGCGCAGTTGATAAGAGGTCACACAATTCTTTCCACTCTTGATCGTGCGCACTCGTCCAGTCAAAGAAATGATCACGCTTGAGCAATGCGCGCAAGTTCCGAGTCCTTTCTGACAAGTTTGGTATTAACCTGCCGAAATAATTTACAGCGCCTAACAGCTTCTGCACTCCTTGCTTCGATGTAGGTATAGGCATGTTAGCAACGCATTTGACCAGCTGTGCGTCTGGTTTGATGCCGTCTTTAGAAATTAGGTCACCCAGAAACTGCACTTCCTCAACGCCAAAGACGCATTTTTCGCGACTGAAAGTGAGGCCAGCTTCCTGCGCTGCCTTTAGAACGCCCCGGAGATGCCTGTCATGCTCTTCCTGCGTTCTGCCCAACACAAGCACATCGTCGATGTAGACACGCGTTCCCTCTAGGCCATCAAACATGTTATTCATTGCCTTCTGAAACACTTGACTTGCCGTTCGATTTCCAAACGGAAGCCTAAGAAAACGGTAGCGTCCGTACGGTGTGCCGAATGTGCAGATTTTTGATGACGTTTTGTCAAGCGGGATCTGGTAAAATCCACAGTTAGCGTCTAGTTTGCTGAACACTATGGCTCCCGCTAGCTCCGACTCCATTTCATCTCGGGATGGGAGCTGATAATGTTCCCGTTTTAAGCAACGATTAACATGCCGAGGGTCCATGCAAATGCGCAAACCACCATTCTTTTTTAGGACAGCGACCAGAGGACTTGCCCAGTCAGAGGGTTCCTCTACCTTTTCAATGATGCCGTGTCGTTCCATACGTGCAAGCTCAGCCCGCATTGGCTCTCGGATGAAGTACGGAACACGACGCGCTGGCAACGCGACTGGCGTCGCCCCTTCTTGTGGCAGACGCCACATGTCTTGCCCCATGCCGGGCACGTCCTTGGTGGATGCTTTCGCCCACAGTACATGCATTCCTTTTTTGGCGAGCTCTTTGGTTCCCGTTGTTTTTTTCGTACAGCGTTGAGCTGGGCTTCGCTGTGCTCCCAAGCTTGGTTTTGACTCTCAACGATTTCAGCCGTTTTACTGTACTCTATTGCTTTTCCCAACGTGAGGTTCCCCTCTCGCAGAAGTCTCGCCCTCAATTTGCTGTCTTTCGTGCCGCACACCAGTTGGTCACGAACCACAGAATTTTTCAGCTCTCCGAAATTGCAGTACTGCGACTTTAGCTGAACATCTCACAAAAATTGCTCAAATTTCTCGTCCTCAAGCTGCAGGCGTGTTCTAAAGACATAGCGTTCGTAGGTTTCATTTCGCTTCGGACTACAGTATTTTTCAAACTTCTGCACAATTATATCGTAGTCCTCGCGTTGCTCATTCGTCAGTTGAAAGGTGTTAAAAACATCGATTGCTTCCTGACCTGCAACGTGAAGGAAGATTGCTGCTTTCTGGGCCTTAGTCCGTTCCGGCGTCGTTGTTGTGGCCTTGAAGTATAGCTCCATGCGTTGACGAAATTTTGTCCAGTTTTCTGCAGGAGCTTCGGAGAGCACCAGACGCTCGGGCGGCGGCAACGCTTCCATGGTGGCGTTTTAGCTGGCGGGACGCTGGGCTTGTATTTCTGACACCATGCGTCGACAGGCAGACACAAGAGACCCAGAACAAAAGTGCCTTTATTGTTGTAGCGTCTTGTCTTTTATAAGCAATGCCAGCCTCATGGTTGCTAGACTTGCTACACAATTCCGATACAGCGTCGTGAGCAATATTTTTTCGGCAAGAATTTTTCTTTCCTCGTATCTTACTTTCCGTGTCTCTGTTTGTTTCTCTCTCTCTCTCTCTCTGTGCTCGTTCTCAAATAGCCGCACAGTGGCACATACCCGTTGAGATGATGATAGGTTTCGGCGATCGACTCACAAGGAACGATATGGTAAACAGCTTCGCTGTTCAAAACGATGTTCGATATTGAGCACCGTTTTATTGTTAGCAGAAGTTGCACAGGCAATCGTGACATGTGAAACCATTCTTCCTTCTTAGCAAAACTTCTATCAGAAGCCCACGTTACTATCAGAAGCCCACGTTACATGCATGCAAAGTGAAAATTATTACAGCACAGCTGTGAAGGTAGAGCTTGGTCGTGTGTCTCTCGTTCTAGTAAATTATCTTTTTAAATGCGAAGCATTTCTTAGCGAACCTCTGGCACTTTGAGCGTTTCTATCTACGTATCTATCTATCTATCTATCTATCTATCTATCTAGCCGCCTACGTCTGGGTGCTCTCGTGATCGCCTCATTAACATGGTGTAGACCAAAATTAGCATGGGAGGGTAAGAGGACTTCACGAATATGACTGTGTGGTCATGACATGAATAACGTAAAAATCCTGTCGCGTACGTCGTCAAACCATTTTCTCCAGACACGTGTGGCACATAGCCGTTTACCACTGGCCGCGGTGTACGGGTATGCGCCACACGTGATTGACAGTTTATATCTACCCAGGAACGGCGAGACCAGACATTAACAATTTAAATGCGAGAGCGTTAAGAAAAACCCACATCGGCAGCGTTGACCCAACGAATGGAAGGAATAAAAATCAGGATCCAAGCTGGAATCGAACCCAAGCATTCTGCATGACAATCAGGTATTCTACCGCAAAGCCACGCCAGGTCTACAAGCTGGTTTGGAAAAACAGCCTATGCAGGCGTAATGGCGGTGCAATGTCACTTGTGGTTGTGGTGCTGGGTATCTAATTTCAGAAGAAAGCAATAAACACTACATAGGTAGTCCTACAATACAGGCGTCATATCAGATTAACGTCCGTGATTGCAGTGTTGGCTCCGCTTTTATAGCAGTCTAATAAGCATTACATTTGTATTCCTATGATTCAGCAAGCTATATTGAAGCATAGCTCCACCCCGAAGGAATACATTAACGAATGTTACGTATGATATTCACATCACCGCACCGTAAAGTGCTTTTAGTCCGCCAGAACGACGCAGTGTCCTCTTCATTTCTTACGAGGCCGGGCGATGGCCTCATGCTGACCGAGGATGATGACAGATTGATTGACAACCGCTTTGTAGACTAGTCTACGTAGGTCACATACGCCCAGGTTGCCTACGGATACGACAAGCGCCATCCACTCATATTGGTCTACGTAGCACTATCCAGGCCTACCAGCCTCAACGGCCTAAACTTCACCAACGCGATGGGTGACTTAGATTCCGACATGTCGCCGGCTCTATATACAGACAATTTGTCGACGAAATGACCGAGGCATCCACGATTTCTAACGGCTGTACTATAACTCATACTTCACTACACATGGACCCATCGCCACCGCGATCGCGACCGCATGCGATAACAAGTCATGACCAGCGTCTAGTGCTCACTGATCACGGTGATGATGACCGCGTTCGAAAACTGTCAAGAACCTCTTCCACACATGCACACGGGTTCGTGAAGCGTGCGTACTTTCTCCACGATAACGGATAAGTATAAGCAGAGTCCTTCAATACTTCTCCTGGTCATGAAGCTCCCGCGAAAGTTTGATATAGGGACAGGAGCAGCCGCTAGGGGCGCCCTCGCCCGTGCGTGGGCATCGGAGCGGCACCGGCGCTGAAGTTGTACGGCGCCGGTCGGAACTGCAAAACGTGATTGAAAGTACCCGCGAACGTTTAGTACATCTTCAGAGTGATGTTACCCTCACGGAAATTCGGGGACTGTCTAATACAGTGCAATTTAGCGTCGAATGAGGCCTTAAAGCTAGAAATGCGATGGCAACAAACGCATGCTGCTTCCGCTGTGCGCGATATACTTGCTATAAGCGCAGGTTTTTTTTTTTTCTGAAGAATCTAGGGGAACTTTGTGGATGATACGGAGTCCTTCAAGGACTCTGGCGGATCTTCGCGCGTCGCGGAAACGCAGTGGTTGCAACTTTTTATCGTGCATATCAAATCTTTCAGGCTATACCTGGTTGTATACGAATATATGGCAATATAGCCTCCTATTTAAAGAACCAAGAGCCAGTTTGAATGAATTAGTTCTTTGAAAATTAACGATGATCGAGAGATAGTTCGCAGGGCTTTCCCCAGGTTTTCGTGTTTTATTTCGCGTTCATTTATCACTACAGTGCCGTGCCGCGTTTAAACTTCGCTTGCTCATGCAGTAATGTGTAGTTTTCCGAATCCTTCTTTACTGTTTTTACTGTCAAGACGAAAGCCTTACATGCCTCATCAAACGCGAAAATTGATCGTCGGTGTCCCACGTCGGCGGCGTCAACACGTAACGCAAAAAATGATCATCTCTCGTGAGTACGTATTTATTGCGCTCATCAGTTGTGACTTCCGCTAAATTATTTTTCTTCATTTCCGGCATCCGTAAGCGTCTCGGTCTTCATTATGTGTTCGTACATATACAATTAGCACGTCAGAACCAGGCTTATTACGCACGACGGTTAGGAACTGTTTATTGATCCATCAGATTCAAACCCTATTAGATCACCAGCACTAAAAACCAAATGTTTTTATTTAATACAGACGTTTGCCCTAATACACATGCACAACACATATCTTGTGTGTATATTAAACGTTTTAAAGAAATCATTCGCTCGCATGACGAAGGTGCGCCTCTCTTGCGCTGTCACCCTAGCAAGCTTCAGCAGAGCGCTGAAGTCGCCGTTCCAAGCAACGAACGTGTGCTTCCAATTTTTGAAGCTGCGAGGAACTGCATATAGCTCCGTCTGTTTGGCATGCCACCTCTACGTTTTTGGTGACCTCAGTGCCTGTATAAAAGAAAACGGCGAACGTTGCACTCCTCGAACTCATGTTTTACGGGCATGCAACGAGTAAGTGTGCGTCAAGGCGGTCAATATGCTCACCTTCATTAGCTGTGTTTTTCTCCGCAGTAGCTGTGTCAGAGGGGCTCGTGCACAGCGTCGGTGCAGCCTCAACGGTATCCACATCTGATGATAGTTCCCGACGACGCTTAGAACGCGTTTGCTGTCTAGGCAGGCGAGCTCTGGACGTTTTCGCGCTTGACAAATACGCCGGGAGGCCACGAAAATCCTCGGCAGTTTCGGAACGTCGCGCTGCGACGTCACGACAGCACCTCCGATTATCCACTGGTCCACGCGAATGATGTCACTCTCGTCAAAGTGCTTTTCACAAACGCGTACATGTGGGGAATCGAATGTGAAACCACCAGTTCCTTGTCGCGGTATGGCGCGCTTCCACTTTTCCCGCCGTTCGGTGTCTCGAGGAAGCGAGAACATCGGCACTTTTCCGTCGTTTCCCTTGTATCCGGATCGACATCCGAGTACGCAGCAGGTACGCGGAATCCTTCCCGACCTTCAGGCACAACACACTAGCCACATGAAAAAAACCTACGGCCGAAAAGGACGCGCTAACACGCCACAATATTTCGCAGTGACACCGGCAGCCACCTCTGCTGCCGTCGGCGCGATGCCAACAGAATGGACGCAGCGCCGCCCCGCGGCCTCCGCTTGCATGGCACAAAGCTCCCTCATAGAGTTACGGCGCAGCTTCATGACCAGGAGAATATTGAAGGACTCTGGTATAAGCATTACATATCAGCTTACCGCTTCTGGCGTTGGTACGTTGCCGTTGGCAGCGTAACCTAAATTTAAAGAACTGGTTTATAACACATATGCGGCTCTTCAACATAAATGTGTGCGTATAAAATTTATACAAATCTTTAGCATCATTTCCTAACGTTTCGCTCAGTAAAAAAATTACTCCACAGTCACCTTCCCGCCGCATGCTTCGCATAACATCGACTTCCACGGTACGTGGGATCTGCCGAATTTTTGCTCACAAGATTTCCCCTCAGCCGGGTGTCGTAGATAGAAAATGATCATCATCATGAACCGGCACGCGCCATCTTTTATTTATTTTATTTCAAATACCCTCAGGGTACAAATGTACATTGAAGAGGGGATTGGCAAAGGTTAACACATAATAACTACTTGGTTATAGGTACAAAACAGAAATAGAACTATCACGATGACACTTTTAACAAATTTCGGTTACAATAACAAAGGCAAAAGTAAAATTAAAAGTACGCCTGGTGAATAACACATCAACCGAGACACTTAATTTAATTGGCACAAAAGTGTTAGAAGATGAGGTCGTGGACTATACTGCTACGAGAGTTACAATGGAAAACAGAATGCGCAATAAAGTAGCCATTTGTAAAAACTAAATTTCGAGCAGCGTAGCAAGAACATACAGAACAATCAAAGCTTTAAAACAAGCACTGAGCGATGGTAACTTGAAAAGAAACTCTGTAGTGCGATTTTGAAGTTATTGGTGTTAGCTATGCTTGTGAGTGATGCAGGTAGATTGTTCCAATCTCTGGTCGTTGAGTGGAGAAATGAATGTGAAAAACCGACGGTGTTGCTGTGCGGAATGTTTACTTTTAGGGGCGAAGCTCCTTAAGGCGGCACCCGTTCGTCCCTCGTAGTCGTCGTCATCGTAGTAGTGAGTAACGTAGTAGTGAGATACGTACCGCCGGAGGGCACTTGGTCAGCCCCGTGGGAGTGTGCACAGCGAGAATAGGGATAAGAGGATTCGTGTACGCCGGCAGCTTTATTGTTCTCTCCGAGTGTTCCCGTGAGCTCATTATAGGTATGGACTTCTTGCAAGAAAACAGCGCAATCATCGACTTGCAAGACTCTAACGTTTCTTTTAGGGGCGAAGCTCCTTAAGGCGGCACCCGTTCGTCCCTCGTAGTCGTAGTAGTCATAGTGCGTAACCAGTCTTACGCTTTGACCTCCAAGGTGGTGCCGGTGGGAGATTTCTCCTGTGCGTTGTTGAACAATAAAAAATTCGCAGCGTGCGCTTTAACTAAAAGCCGAATTATTCTGTCTCTCATTCCCCATTAGCAGCCATTGGCATGTTCCAGTAGGAAACGTTAGTAGAAGTAGAAGTGTAAGTGTTAGCTAAAAGCCGACTTCTTCTGTCTCTCATTCCCATTAGCAGCCATTGTTTACCTCCAAGGTAGTGCCTGGTGAGATTTCTCCTGTGCGTGATTAAACAATAAAAATTTTGTTCAAAACGCCGTTGATTGATGAAATAAACCAACGAAAGACGCCAGATGTTTTGTAAAAGCAGAACGAAAGAACGCCAGATGTTTTTCTTAAAGTGTAGTAGTAGTAGTTGTACGTAGCCACCTCGCCCGATCGTCAACGGGCGAGGTGGACCGGCAACGGCGCGAGGACCCTGCCGTACGAGAGTTAAATCACACTAAAAGACATACTTTGCGGGCGATACACTCTAGTGAGCTTTCAACTTTTCGTCTTAATGTACATGATAAAGAAATTATTTCTACGAAAAACGCAAGGCACACCTTGAGCAATATATTTGGTTTTGGGACGCTAAATGGAACCATGAGGCGATGCGAACAATGCGAAGCCGGAGCACTTGCACGATCGCGTTCCGTTGGCTTTCGTTGGGCATGCTACCGACCTCGCGTCGTGGAACGCGCGTCCTGTCTTCCCTCTAGCCTTGCCTTTAATTCGCACAGGGCGAGCGGGGAATGCGGTCGCTCTTGGCGCTCTTTCGCTCGGGAGCGGACTTCTTCCTTGCATTTCACCGATCTCAAGTGATAATGAAGGGACCACGTAAACCAACAGTACAATAAAAGTTTGATGTTTAATATATACACGATGTTTCACACTATTTATATTATGTACTGGGCGCATTTCACGGAAGAGTTTCACGGTTTACAGATGATTCCCTCCGTAGCTTCGCCCCACTCATCATCATTCACCCCGTGGATATGCTGTGATTTTTTGACGGTGATCGATGCGTGATGAAATGTACGACGGCGGTTGAATGAATATGGAATGTAAATATGAGTTGTGGTAATAGATTTTATGGAAAAGACAGAGACGAGAGAGTTTCCTGCGGTGTGATAGCGGTGGAAGGTGTAGGATCTCTTTCATGTTAGTAACACTCGCAGTTCTTTGATAGTTGTTTAGAATGAAACGGACTGAGCGATTTTGTATTTTTTCTAGTGATTTTATGTGGTGCTCATATCCGGTGTTCCATACTGTCGACGCATACTCAAGCTTCGAACGAATTAAAGTTGTGTACATAAGTAGTTTTAGTGATGATGGTGCTTGCGAAAACTTCCGGCGAAAGTATCCTAATGTGCCAGTGGCCTTGTTGGTTATGTGATCAACGTGAGTGTTCCATGATAGGTTACTGGTAATATGAACACCCAAGTATTTGTATGATGTTACGCATTCTAGAGGAATGTTATTAAGTGTGTAAATAGGGGATGTTACTTCAGAACGGGAAATTCTCATACTTTTACATTTTTTAACGTTTAATTCCATCCGCCATAATCGACACCACTTAGTTATGTTATTAAGATCTTCCTGAATTAGTGAAATGTCTGCGGTATCAGTCACTTTTCTATACAAGACGCAATCGTCTGCAAACAGGCATATTTTAGAGGACACATTAGTAGGCAAGTCATTAATATAGATTAGAAATAGCAATGGACCAAGCACAGACCCTTGCGGGACCCCGGAATCAACAGGAACCAATGAGGAGTTAGCGTCGTTAGCGCTTACAAATCGAACACGTGATGTCAGAAAGGCGCGAATCCAATTAATTACAGCTGAGTCGATATTTAGAACGCTTAGTTTATGAAGAAGCAGTGCATGGTTCACTTTGTCAAAAGCTTTAGAAAAGTCAAGAAATATACAATCTGTTAAAAAACCGTGATCTAGATTAGCATGAAGGAAATTAGTGAAAGCGATGAGTTGGGTGTCACAGGAGAAATTTTTTTCGAAAACCATGCTGCATAGCTGTGAAGAAGTTGTTATTTTGAAGAAAATTAACCAGATGTGTGTAAATTATATGTTCTATAACTTTGCAAGGCACGGATGTAAGGGAAATCGGTCTGTAATTCTCTGGGTCGTGGGACGGTCCTGATTTGTGAATAGGAATTACTCTACCGGTTTTCCAGTCGTACGGTAAGGTGCTAGAATTGTACGATTGTGAGTAAATATGCTCTAGTATGATTGAGCAGTATTCGGCAGTGTTTTTTAAGAATATAGTATTGATTTCGTCTACTCCAAATGACGCTTTAGATTTTAGCTTGTGAATGATGGCTTTGATACCGGTGGAGCTGAAAGCAATGGGATCGTTTAAATGGTAGTCAGTAGGACTTATCTGAGGCATCGGATCAGGAAGGCTAGGTGCTGAGAATGACGAGGCGAAAGTTACGTTGAGCAGAGTAGAACACAAATGCTCAGCTACAGGGTCCCCAGAACTTGTCAGCAGTGATATCCCATTTTTATGAGCATTTCCCCGGACAATTTCCCAAAAGCGTTTTGGGTTAGCCTTCAGTAAGTTTGGAAGCGTGCAATTAAGGAAGGAGGATTTGGCTGATATTAGGGCTCTGAGATACGAACCTGCAGCATTTTTGTATGCTAGCCAGTGAGAGGGTGTTGCGTAAAGCTTTGCTGTGCGGAATAAGCGTTTTTTCTTATTGGATAATCCATTCAAATATGTGCTATACCATGGCGATTTATTGTTAGCGTAGACAAGGGGAACGTATTTGGTGGTTAGCTCACCGATTTTATTTTTAAAAATGACCCAGTTAGTTTCGACGGAGCGTTCTAGATAATTAGATAAAAAGTGTCCAGAAACAAGCAGAGTTCATTGTTGATGGCTTCGTAGTTAGCTTTTTTATAATCTCGAAACTTTTTCCGCTCTCGCTTGATCTTTTGATGAGGCGTTGTAATCGTGAAGAGCAAGACGTCGTGATCGCTCAGCCCGGGCATGTGTGTTGCTGTAGAAATATTATCAGTTGATGATGTTAGAATGAGATCGAGGAGTGACAATTTCTTTTGTGTTACACGTGTTGGAAGTTTCACTATCTGGGATAAGCCAAAATCAGAGCAAACTGAAACGAACCGATTGGCTTCGCCCCTTGTGGGGTTAGAAAAGGGGAGCGAGTGAGACCAGACGATGTTGGGAAAATTAAAATCACCTAAGAGTATAATTTGAACTCCAGGGAAACGCATGGTGATTAGATTTAAACTATCGTGAAGGTCACCGCAATAAAGATAAGTCACTTGATGGGGATCTGTAGCAGACACCCAACATTATTTTCTTAAAACTTATTGTAAGGCAACACCAGATAAGTTCTAAATTCGTGTTGATTGGCACAAGAGAACAATTAATTGATTCTTTAACAGCGAGCAAGACGCCACCACCAATTCTGCCAGTTCGATCACTTCGGTAAACAGTATAATGGTTTTCACACTCAAAGATTTCGGAGTTCGTTATTTTGCTATTTAGCCATGTTTCCGTCAGCACAATAATGTCAGCGTTATAGTCATCAATAATAGCACAGAATTCACCTTTCTTGGGAAAATAACTACGAATGTTAGTAAATAGTACCGAACACTTATACTCGTTTATGACACCTCCCCTCGGATGGCCCTAACTTGGCAATACCCTACGACCTGAGCGAAGAGTTCGGCTACGTTCGGGCTCACGTGTGTGCTCTCTTCTACGTATTTCAAAAACGCAGTCCTTGGTTTCGTCGTACCCGTAGGATTTGCCATCGAAAATCAGTGTTTTATATCGCAGTTTGCTCTTCTGCGCCGATTTGTCCGGCGAATGATGAAATAACTTCATAGGCGAGAGAAAGAGTACAGAGTGAGAGAAACAAAGAAATAAAAAAATCTTGGCGCAAAAGCTTCTTTTCTGAGTCTATTCGAACCCGCGTATCCACGATCCGAAGGCGAGTGTCCTAACCACTCGGCTAGCCAGGCACGCTGGCAGAGCAGAGCATAGCCTTGCATAGTCTAGTACAGGAAGGTGGTAAAAAAGAGAAGTCAGGGTGAGGACGAGAGATGTGAGGGTTGCGAGGTGGAAAAGGAGCATGGGAGAACGAGAATAGAGAGAGAGAGAAAGAAATAGAAACAGAGAAATAGAAGGAAAGGCAAGAAACAGAAAAAGATAGGCGAGGGACCGACCATACAGAGAAAAAAAAAGAGAAAGAATGGGAAGAAAGAGAGAAAAGGACAGAAAGACAGCTAAAGAAATAGAAAAAGAGGTAGAAAAAAACATTTGCAGTGGCTTAGCTCGGCTATGCCAGGATATACGTAGCGTTAGCAAAGGTTCAGCTGATTATTCTATTTCCAGATTGTCTAGGATTAGCTCGATTGTCATGCCTACAGCTGCTCCAATGACACACACACGGTATCCGTATTATGTGGCACATGCATATTTATTTTCGCTCAACGTCAGGTTGCTTCTTCATTCTTCGTACGCTGAACCGCTAATTGCGAGGCAACTACTTCGGGATCCGATGACATAAGTTTCTCGGCTCTTCTGCGCCGTTGAGCAGCATTCGCGCTCTCCTTCTCGATGGCGTTAACCACCTGCAAACGCCAGTCAGAGGCGCTATCAAGCGGCACCAGCGCATTGTCAGACGGCGACAGCACATCGAACGCGAAGAGCTGCGCGCGCCATGGCTACGACGTCACCCCTCTCGAATGCGCAGAGCAGAAGCGGCGAGTCGCGCGCGCCGGCGCCACTCTGTCTGCCCGGCTACGACGCCACTCATCCCGCTCTCCGCCACCAACAGCGGCGAGCCGCGCGCGGCGGTGGCGGAGAGCGCGTGAGATGCCGGCTCCGCACTGATGCTGGCGCATGCGCAGCACGGCTCATGACGATCCACGCGAAATCGGCTCTGGCGAGGCAATTGTATCTAATTGCTACAAAAGAGATAGAAAGCAACAGATACACAAAAGAGCATAGATAAAGAGAGAGAAAGGATAGCAATGCGTATTACAGTATAGGGAACCCAAGCTCAACTTTGGATGGATGGATGGATGAATGCTATGAGCGTCCCCTTTATAACGGGGCGGTGACATGTCTGCCACCATGCTCGAAGAAAAAAAAACTTCCTTGTTTCAAGTTGGCTTAATACCTTATCTACACTGATTAAATATATGTTATTATACAAAAAAATATATATTAAGGCCGAATGACCTTATTTTTCCCCATTATTTATTTTTGTACTTTATCTCTACATTTCTGCCACCAATACTCTAACCGTCTCTTACTTATTTCTATAGCGGACGTGTTCAGATTTCCATTGTTGTCCCTAAACCCCAAGGCTTCATGTAGACTCGTGCCCACACGTATACCTGGGTGAATATCGCCACATTCAATCAGTACGTGTTCCATCGTTTCCTTAGTTCCCCCGCAGCATGTACATTGCTCTTCTTCGTTACTGAATCTCGCTTTGTAACTACGCGTTCTAAGGCAGCCCGACCTTGCTTCAAACAGCAAGGCGCTTCCCCTTGAATTATCATAAAACCTTTCCCTCCCTATTTCGTTTTTTCCCTTTCGGTAGTTACTCTGAGCCGGCTTCTTTTCCATCGCTGCCATCCAATAAGTCCTTTCCGCCTCTCTGACCTTCCGCTTAATGCTCCTTGTTGCCATATCGCCCGCACTGCTAGGAGTATATTTACTGGTGAGCCTCCTAGTTCTTTTTCTCCATTGCGTGTCAACGCTTTTTCTATACAAATACCTGAAAACCATCTCTGCCCATCTATTCTTAATTTTCCTCAGCCTATCTTCGAATCTCATTTTGCTCTGAGCTTCCCTCACTTCAAAGCCTGTCCATCCCATATCACCTTTTACAGTCTCATTTGTCGTCTTCCCGTGAGCACCCAACGCGATGCGGCCCACCGTCCTTTGATTTACATCCATTCCTGATTGTACCTATGACTTCATGCACACCACTGAGTTCCCAAATGTAAGCCCCGGGACCATCACACCCTTCCACAGCCCTCGAAGCACCTCGTACCTATTGTATACCCATAAAGCTCTGTGCTTCATATTTGCAGCATTCCTCTTTCCCTTTGCTACCGATGCTTTCTCTTGTACCTCCATATATCGGTCCCCCTCATTTACCCATACTCCGTGGTACTTGTACTCGCTTACGCTCGGTATTTTTTGTCCCTGTATTATCACCGCATGGTCTTCGTGATCATTGAATACCATCAATCCACATTTTGTTGCACTAAATCCTAATCCTGGAGCCACACATTCCCTTCCCCATATATCTGCCAGTCGCTGCATATATTCTTGACTGTCCGCAAACAAGACAATATCATCAGCATAAAATAGACCTGGAAGCTTTCGCTCAACCATCGTGCCGACCTGTTTGTGTGACAAATTAAATCCAATGTTGCTACCTTCTAGCGCTTTTTCCATCCTCATCATGTACAGCATGAACAACAGCAGAGACAAAGGACATCCCTTTCTCAGCCCCTTGCTAATTTCAACGCTGTCCTTGCTAATTATTCCTTCTCATTCTGTACAAACTGTATTTTCTCGGTATACTTCCCTCAAAAGCTGTATACAGTCGTCCCCTATGCCCACTTCTTTCAATATATCCCACAAAATTTCCTGATTAACGTCGTCATACGCCCCGGTGATATCTAGATAAACTACATAAGGGCCTGTTTTCTATTTTCGATATTTCTCTACAATGGGTAAGAACAAACAGATTATCGTCTAACCACCTGTCGATTCGAAATCCATTCTGAAGTTCTCCCAAAATATCATTTGGTTCTACCCACGCTTCTATCTTTAATTTTACTGGTGCATCGCCAACCTGTATAGCACCGATGTAATGGTTAGCGGTCTATACGAGCGAATGTTATTCTTTTCTCCCCTGCCTTTATAGATTACGTTCATTCTACTTTTTCGCCAACTGTCTGGTATTTCCCTCTCCTGTAAGCACTTTTCTGCGGCTTTCAGCAGTGCTTCTTTGGTTTTATGTACGAGTTCGTTTATGAGGCTGACGGGAACCCCATCTAAGCCCGGAGTAGTGCGCTTAGGAATTTTTCCTTCGGCCTTCTTCCAATTGAAATTCTCTAGTACTACATCTTCGTCGGCTGCACTCCTTTGCGCACTTTTACTTACCGGGGGAATACCCTGGGCGACCTGTTTAAACGAATCGGCTGTTATCTTTCGGATGTAACCTAGCGCTTCATACCCTTCCAATTGATTTCCTCCTTCATCTACCAAACGTTGTTGCATTGTGACAGACTTCCTACCCAGCGCTTTTAGGTGGCTCCAAAATATCCTAGGCGCGCCCTTCTTCTTTTCGCGAATCTCTGTCATCCAGCGTTCACTTTCACCTTTAATTTTTGCCTCGACTAATTTCCGCACAATAGATTTTTGCTCTAAATATATTTTCCATATTTGGTTGACTTCGTCCTGTGGCCGCTTCTCCTTTTTTGCCTGTCTGTGCTCCCGTGATGCCTCACGTCGCTTCTCGATCGCTCCCGGATTTCTTTGTTGCACCAACTTTTTGGCTCTTTCCTTTCCAACGAATGGTTTTCTTCTCTTTTTCCATTTCTTTCGTGATTACATGTAGCAGCTGACTTTACTTCCAGTCTTTGCCTGGTAGTTCGCCTACTTTTCCCTCGATTCTTGCGGCTATATTTGTTATTTGTTTGTCATTTAGATACAAGCTGCCAAACTTTGATTCTATGTTCTTATTTTCAGTTTTATATCACATTTGTAATATTATGCGTTTATGATCACTACCCAAGCTGTTAAGGCCTTCCTCGTCTATTCTCATCTCTCTAAGTTTGTCATATATTCCTTCTGTCATGAGACAATAATCAATGTTCGATTGCCTGTTTCCGACTTCCCACGTGATCTGCCCCTCACACTTAGGGCCCGCGTTAACTATCTCAAGACTATGTTGCTCGCATAGGTCTAGCAATAACTTGCCATTGGTGTCTGAATAACCGTCAAGGTCATGAATGTGAGCGTTCATGTCCCCGAGAAGGACTATTTCGGCATCATGGCCAAATTCTTTAATATCGGTGCTTATGCATTTCACTATCTCCAGATTCTTTTCTCTGCACTTATTCTCCGTCCACAAGTAAGCTACACCTACCACGTTTTCTTTCCACCTACTGTGCCCGAAACCCATATGTGCTCTGAACACGTTTGTTTCACTCTATCCCATTTTGTTCTGCTATGAATTAGCATTCCAACACCCCCACCTCTCCTTTCTGATGTGATCCTGCTACATCCTTCCGAAATATAATTGTCAATATGTGGTGGCTCTTCCAAGTCTCTAAGGTGTGTTTCTGTAACCGCATGAACACCTATCTCTTCCTTGTTTAACTGTTCCTCAATCTCTAACCATTTTGCCTTTTTTCTGCCACCCTGCGTGTTAATGTAACTAATTGCAACACGCGCCTTCTCCCTTCTTTTACCTTTTCTCTGGTTTTTCGCTATACTGCCTGTAAAAGAGTCCCCCTGGTTGTTTTCCTCATTACAAGCTACCCTGGGCACCGAAGGGCCAGCGTGGCCCCCAAAAAAAGCTACTGCGCGTCCTGCAAGTCGCCAAACCACCTCATGACCAAGCCTCCTATCGAAGTGTATTCCGTCTCTTCGAAAACCACCCCGCCTGTGCACCTCTCTGTTTATTTCCACTGCCTCGATGCCTTTCTCTCGACTCATCTGCCATATCTCTTGCTTGCGTCGACAACCGCTCTTTGCAGCTTGCAGTCACGCACCGGTACCTCCGGTATTGTGCATACCACTATCTGCACATGAGGGGAAATGGCGCGCATGTCATCGACCCCTTTCGCCAATGTGGTCGCTAGTTCGGCTGATTCTTCATTCAAGACGTCGTTTAGACCTCCCGCGATTATCACGAGGTTACGTCCGTTAGCCTTAGTTGCGATTTCTGCGCTATCTTGTCTGATCACTGATCCCAGCCCATGTCTCGGGAACTTCCCTATTAAAACTCGTTTGTCGCCTCTCACCCGTTCCTTGACTGCTTGTACGCATCTAACTAAATTCGAGTCCCCCGCGATTATCACGTGCTCCGACTTTTCTGCAGGACTGTCCCGCACGTGGCCACTGCCTCGGTTACTAGCGCGTGCCACTGCTGCTTTGTCCCCTCCCCTTCCCAAAACTACTTCGCGGAAGCTGGGTCCTGTGACCCTTGCACCTGTCTTTTCCAAACCTGTTTCCCCCTTCGCGTCTACCACTGTGGGGGTCGATGCCCCGCTGTTCCCGCTGTCGCTTGCTTCCTTGTTCAGCATAACTACCTTTGCTAACTTCTCCTCGGCTGACTTAAGCCTTTCCCCCATAGCCATTGTTTTACAGCGAAAGCTGTTATGAGATCATTTCACCGGCCGTTTTTGGTGCCGTAGTTGTCCGCCGCCGCCGCCACCGCTGCCGCCACCGCCGCCGCCGCCGCCGCCGCTGCCGCCGCCGCCGGTGTCCGTAACCAGTATCGCTCGAAATAAGAAAAAAATTCCAGGATGGAACGAGGTTCGAACCTGGGTCCTCTGCGTGGGAGCCCATTATTCAACCTCTGAGCCATGCCGGTGCTTGAAACTGCTTTGCAAAACGGTCCTATACAGGCTTCATGTCGGGAAGGAACCACATTAGCATATGCAATATAGCGTGGTAGGAGAGTAAAATAACCACCAAGCATCGCACAACGCGAATTCTGTAACCAGGCGTCACACAATGCGAATTGCGCAACGAATAGGTTGTTGAATGCTTCCAACCCATTACAAAGGGCTCTGCCATAATTCTTCATCGTCATCAGGCACAGCATCAACAAAGTGCGCATAATGCCTTATATGCGTTTAGCAGGTACCAACGCTCTCCGTAGAATGACGAAAAATGGCACAGTGCTTGCTGCCCTACTTCTCAAAAATTACAATGATTTATAGCGTAGTGGGTTCTTCGCAAGTGCACTTGTATTGGTTGACAAGGACAAGGAAGCCCATAAGCGCATGATACACTTCCTCGGGGTCTCAATAAAATTACAATGATTTATAGCGTAGTGGGTTCCTTGCAAGTGCACTTGTATTGGTTGCCAAGGAAGCCCATAAGCGCATGATCCATTTCCTCGGGGTCTCAGTAAAGTTCTTCCCCTCCCCCCCCCCCGTATCTCTCCCACGTCAACGTATGTTATACAGCATGACGGGAGAGGGAAAGAGCGACCGGGCGTCACCCAATGCAAAAACATGACTGGTGGGCCGTTTAGAGATTCCAACCCATTACAGAGGGCGGAGCCATAATTCTTCATCGTCATCAGTCGTCGCGTCAACAAAGTGCACATAATGCCTTACAGACGTGTAGCTGGTGCCTCGCTTCTCCGCACAATAACGAATAATGGCTTAGTAAGTGATTCCCAACTTCATAAAAATTGTGATTTATGGCGTAGTGGGTACCTTTCTAGTGTACTTGTTTTGTAGCCCCAAGAGAGCTTGACGGGTTCTAGAAATGCCGCTCTTCCAGCTTTCGCTGTGACTGTGCTGCGGTTTCAGCGCAGGCCTGGCGTTTTTTTCCCCGCTCTGTCGCCAACGCATTCTCCAGCTCGGCGATTCTTACCATGAGCTCATTGTGGGCAGCCATCATTATTTCCATTTTCGCATCTAACTCGCAATGCTTACACTTGGCGTCAGCTCCCTCTGTCTTCTCATCCGTACAAACCTCTATTTTCCATCCCATTCTGCACCCTGAACACTTTACGGTCTTTTTGACCATGGCTAGATCGTTCACACGGCGGATTAAATACACTGAAAGCCAAATGGTATCACAAAACTCCGCAAGTATGCTACACTTCAAAGCACATGTGTACCTTTCAGCCACGTGGTGGCCGAACAAACAAATAATAATAATAATAATAAACCCAGGCGACTGTCACACAGGAAACAGTACAAAGTTGTAAGCCCTATTAAGCTTCAATCTAGTGGCTTGTGTACTCATATAACTAAAAAAAACAAGCTCGAATCATGCAAAAAAAAAACTTATCTGACGCTGTCATTCCGGAGCCCACGAAAAACACGTCCGTCCTCTTCGATGGCCGTCCTGCGACGACAGCGCCACGCTGCGGCTCTGGAGAGAAGCTCTGGTGCAACTGGGGGCATGCGCGGCCGACTCAGCCTGTTTGTCGGCAGCGGGAACACGCTCGCGCGCGCGTTCCTCAGTCGGTGTGGGGAACTGGGGCGCCGTGTCGGCAGCTTGGTCCGCTGAACTGAGAGGCTTGCTGTGCAAAGCTGCATTTCCGCGTTGGCAGAAGCGACCCCGCGGAAGCGAGGTCCGAAGTACTGCTGTGTCGTAGGTTGCCACAACAGTGCAGACAACACCAAGGCACGCGATTCACGTGTGAAACTGTTTCGGTTCCCGGGCATGTCGCACGAGAAATAAAGGCGACAAGCGTGGATCACCGCAGTAAGGAAAATCAAGTATGTCCTAGTTGATAGCACTGTCTCGCCTTCTGTTTTGGCTGTCTCAGTTAATCGCTTTCGTTCGTTTCAACTACATGGAACAGTACGTAACGCGGCGCATGCACGCAACGACTACAGTAATGATTACTCGTTGTCTTCCCGCATTATTGTGGGAAGTCCAGTTACGGTTGTAGCTGAAACAACTTTGTGTTTTGACTCCCCGTGTTCGTGAGACCTACCCGTCGTTGTCGAACGTTCGCACTAGCGTTATACCGCGGTTAGCGTTGCGCGGTTGGTTGAATTCAACTGAACTCGGCACATTGTCAAAAGTTCGGCGCCTGCAATTTACGCTTCGGGCAGGCTGCTTTATCACGCCGGAACGGACGTGTTCGTGCAGCAGGTTTTATGCGCCTGTAAAGTCGATATTCTCGTAAATTGAGAGTGTAAGCATGTCGCGAGAGCCGTAAAAATGAGGCGAGCATGATATCCTTAACCCCCGTTTGTTCCCTGACAGAGTGGGTCAGGGAACAAACGGGGGTTAAGGATATCATAGTTGAAATTAAGAAGAAGAAATGGATATGGGCCGGCCACGTAGCACGTCGGCGAGGCAGATAGCTGAGCTTTAACCACTGCGAGGGAAGTTGAACTGCTCGCCTCATTTTTACGGCTCTCGCGACATGCTTACACTCTCAATTTATGAGAATATTGACTTTACAGGCGCATAAAACCTGCTGCACGAACACGGTGGTCATTAAGGGTAACTGACTGGATTCCAAGAGAGGGCAAACGCGTGAGGGGAAGACAGAAAATTAGGTGGGTAGATGAGATTAAGAAGTTTGCAGGTATAACGTGGCAACAGAAAGAACAGGACCGGGTTGATTGGCGGAACATGGGAGAGGCCTTTGCCCTGCAGTGGGCGTAGACAGGCTGATGATGATGATGATGATGATGATGATGATGATGATCTGCCTCGCGTCTAAATCGGCGGGTGATGCTCCAGCGGCACGTAGGACTTGACTCTAACCTTCTCAGGCTTTTCTAGTACCACGGCCGTATAATCTCTTTTTTTTCGCACGCTGCAAACGTTTGTTCACGAAAGTACACGGCTGCTACTGCAAGCATGCTATATCAAAACAATAATCATATGCTTAATACTCCACAACACACAACGTCAATAGCGTACACGGCTTCACTTCGCAGTTCTTATGGACCATTATACGTATCTTCAACAAGACAGAATGAGTCGTACATCGAGGTATACGTCCTACAGGGTGTTATCGCGACTTTGAAAATGCATTTCGCGTTGAGTCGGGCGTCGTTGTCGTCGATTGTCTGCTCTTCACATTAAACGTGATTGACGAGTCCACCAAGTACATCCAAGAAAAAAAACTTTCTCCAAGAAAAAAAACGAAGAAAAAGATCCCCCAATGGGAATCGAACCCACCATCTTGCGGGCGCGACGGCAAGCGCCCGACGCCCTACCGACTAAGCTAACTCGGCAGTTGGAGGACACGGCGCGAACGCGCCTTATGTCTTCCACACATGCTCTTTCGCACGGTGCTCTCTGTTGGCGATGTAGGTAGGCGGGGCGGAGCGGGGCGGAGCGGGGCGGAGCGGGGCGGTGCCGCCGTCTGTTAGATGTGAAAAGAAGTAATGGTTCATGATCGACATTTACTAGCGCTTACTCCGAGATTGCGCGCTATATCGGAGATCATGGTTAAAACGTTTCGGTGTGCGTCGGCGCGCTGGCATCGCCGAGGCAACCTTGACGCAGTTCGTTCTTTGCCTTTCGGTTCGTGTTAGCGTGCGTCGGCTCATCGGAGTAGTGCAGCTTCCACATGCACCAACGGAATTTCTCCGCCGCGGACTGCTTCGATTGCGAGAGCACCGACTAACAAAACTGCTGCAATACGCGTTGCAGAAAGGACGCGATTTCGACGGGCGAATGTCGTGCCTTGGTGGAGCGAGACAAGCGCCTGCGAGACAGAGGCCAGCGGGACGCACGCGTTTGGGGCTCAGGCTATGAACCTCTACCTCCCGTGTTGCTGAAGCGCAGTGTGTGGTGGTGTATGCATGAGCGCAGGCGTCAGTCACCCATTGCAAAAAGCGCACCCCGTGCCGTTTCTCTCATTAATTGACGACGCTTTGAAGAAGTGCATACTGGGTACCAGTGTTATGCGATTGTTGATATCCTTATGCGGGATTCACGATTCGCAGTGCCCAAATATACGTTCACAACGTCAGCTACTACAATGGTTTAATCATGATCATGGGCGTTAGTCGTCGCGATAGAGACATGCCGTCAACACGGGTGCATCCACGTCAAACGGTGCTATAGCGGCCAAACACGAATAGACACTGTACAAGCTGTCATATATCACTACACAATAAGCACTACTTTTGTGAAGACGCGTTTCACTTTCGTGTTATACCGATTCCTATGACGGAGGGATCAGCCATTTTTTAGGGGCGAAGCTCCTCTTAGTCTAACCTTGTCCGGCGTAAGGCGTAACCGGCAGTATACTACCACCCATCACCGGTTCTTTGCAAACTGCCCACTACTTCGTCTATGCAAACATCCCACTAGGGCCCATCACCGATCCATCACTTCACCGACCATAAAGCCGTTATAATGAAGGGGGAACGGAAGCCACATCTAGCTACCACTTACGATTAATAAAATTTCTTGTATAAATATATACAGTGTTTGTCACGTCTTTGATGATGCACTGGGCTATCGCTTTGATTACTGCTGGGCGCAACCACTGAAGATTTCACGGTGTAACCATGATTGCTTCAGGAGCTTCGCCCAAGCTCTTCATCATTCACCCGTGGATATGCTGTGAATTTTTTTTGTCATGTTCGCTTTTCGGAAGTGCCTGTCCAGCTCGGAGATCTTTTTGAAGCGGCGCTCCAGGCGGTAGATTGCGAGGCGACGCGAATGTACCGCGAGAGCTCTGCACGTGCGCGGAAGCGAGCAGCGGTGCAGCGACGAGAACGGAGAACGCTCGTTGCATCCTCCCAGTTTCTATTCTTCCTGCGAGAGCGCTGCCTGTCAAGAGCAGCAGCGCCACTAAGGGATGCTTGGGAAACTTATAGCAAGGATAGTTTGCCGTGTGTCGTAAGAGAAACTATCATCTTCATGAACTGGCACGCCGTTATCTTTTTCAACTTTGTCCTGTTCTTCCTCTTCTGTTTCGCTCCTAGAACACGTGCACAGATTTGTCTACCATCGGATGCAATAACAACAACGGGCGAGACATGCTACACTTAGCACGTCAGGAATCCCGTAATACATAACACATATTAAATGCACTGCACAAATAATACATAATAAATTCACTGCACAAATCTACAACCAATCCACCAGCTCTGTTGTGACCCAGCCTTGCGCGACTTAGTGCAAGCTACGGTAATTTTCTTTAATAACTGAGAGTTTGCTTATATACCAGTTGCACTAATCACCTTACTTTGGAGCACATATGCAATGTGCGAATTGTAGCCAGCGACGTCAAGATTATTAGCCACAGTAAATTAATTTTAGGATCACATCAGTCTAGAGATAAGCATTTCAAAACCTTGTTATGAATAATGTTTCTGTTTAAGAAATCTTTAAGCTCCAAGGTGTAAAAGCGACATTTTGTTTAGCATCTAAATTAAATAACGTCACCATCCTAATCATCATCAGCCTGACTACGACCACTGCAGGGCAAAGGCCTCTCCCATGTTCCGCCAATCAACCCAGCCCTCAGCTTCCTGCTGCCACTTTATACCCGCACAAACTTCTTAATATCGCCCCCACGCGCGTTTGCCTTCTCTTAGAATCCAGTCAGTTACCTCCGCGCTATATGCCCTGCCCATGTCCATTTCTTCTTCTTGATTTCGGCTAAGATGTCCTTGAAACCCGTTTGTTCCCTGACCCACTCTGCTCCCTCCTTGTACCTTAAAGGGACACTAAAGGCAAATAACAATTTATGTGAGAGTGAAAGCTCAATGTTTGACAACGTCTAAAACGGCAATATGATCAACAGTAGTGCCCTTCTTACCGAGAAATTAAGCTAAATGTATCACACGACGTGCGCCACGAGTGGGACATTTTGGAAATGATCCCGATGACGTGAGAGCGGCCGACTACAATTAATCTCTATTAATCAAACTAGCTGCAATAAAAAAAAGAACCTTCCGTGCATCAAGAGGCGTAATAAAATGCTACTTGTTCGTTTCTCTGATTCATGGAAAAAAGAACCTCTTTGATGTTGCCATGGGGAATGGCACGCGTGGTTCAAAGTTCCGTTTTCGCCGAACTGCGCTTCGCCCGGCGCCCAGCTTCGCTCACGCGGTCGCGTCTCAGTGGTAGTTTCGGTGATGCGTACTGCCGCGTGTCTTTTGCACGCTCGTGAAAGTCGCTCCGACAGAAATTTCGACAAAATCCCGCATGCATGTGATGTGATGCGCGCACGCCGACGCGCATTAAAGGCGGGTGTTATGTCTGCCGCTCATAAGTCGATCGTACCAAGAGACGGCGCGGCACTATGCATTATACAAAACTTCTTTCGCGGCTCTCTCGGCATGGTCTTTGACTGTGCAATTATCAACGGAAAGCAAACGGCTTCCATTGAGGCAGCTCGCTCCCACGCTGGCGCCCACGAGTTCCGAGTACGCGACCGTTCTCAGAGGTCGGCTTCGGGATTATAGCCCGAACGGGTGGGAAAATGAGGAGAGCAAGCATCTCCTGCTTGACCCCCAAGCGCTTTCGGCGCGCCGACGGCAAAGAAGGGTTGAGTCGCAACAATGGACGGTCCGAACGCGGGAAAGACGAGGACACGCAAATTGTTTCCCGGAACCGTCCTGACGACTGTCACCGGGGGCTTGACTCGATGCGCGTGGGAAATGGCGCGAATGCCGCAGGGCTGCTGCGATACCGATATATTCGACCGTGTGAACCCCTGAAAACGTGGGATAAGGAGAGAGAGCCATGATGGGAAAGAGTGCCAAAACGCCTGTCTGCACCGTAAAAACACTGTTGTCGAGATTAGGGACAGCCCAGTAGGGAGTGGCTTAATCTGAGAGTAAACAGATTGGATAACAGAAGGTTGAGGCGGACCAGCAGTGACCACCTCCCCTTTTTTTTTGTTACCGCAAGGTACTTAAGACTGGACGGAATTCGTTTCCCTTCAGTCTAGGCTGTAATCACTTAACTGATAGATCAGTAAGACTCCGTACGATGCAACTTCTGTCTGGGCCGTAACCACTTGGTGGTCGAACAGTGAGACTCGGTTCTTCGTATGTAGTAACAGTGTTCTAGGTTCTAACTTAAGAAAAGTTAAGTAGAAGAGTAAGATGCTGTTGATGTCTATGTTATCATCAGTGTGCTTCGGCAAGATGTACATATGACTGTAAATATTTCGCTACGATATACCTTCAAGTTTTTATTACCTCCAACCTGCCTCCTGCTTCATCGACGTCGATCATCTCCTTGACGGGACTTCAATCCACATCAAGGAGAAAACGAACAAGAAAAAAAAACATAACTGCGGGCAATGTTGGGCACGGCAACAGTGACGTCAGAAACACCGCTTTCAGGCAGGCGTTTTGAAGTGCGCTAACGCGATGCGGACCACTACAAGGTGTTTTTTATTTCATAATAACCACTTCCTTCGCACAAGAGTAGCACTACGAGGTTTCTGGACTGCTATTTCAACAATGAACGTCGACTTAATATTTGCCTTTAGTATCCCTTTAAGGTTACATCATCATTTTCATTTCCATTGTCGCTGCGCGGTCCGCAATTTAAGTTGAACCCTCTTATTTTTAAGCCTCCAAGTTACTAACCCGTAGGTATAGTACCGATACGATGCAGCTAACATATACCTTCCTCTTGAGCGACAGTGGTAAACTGCCATTCATGAATTGAGAATGCCTGCCGAATGTGCTCCACCCCATCCTTTTTTGCAGGGTGTTTGGAACGGAACGAAAACCGAAAACGAAAAACGAAAAAAAAAACGATAATTTTGACCGGCACGAAAACCTAACCGAAACTTTATTTATTATTTCGTTCCGGCGTGAAACCAAAATTTTTTAAATCGTTTTTCGGTTCACGAGAAAACTCCGCAATCCGGAATAACTGAGCTCATGCAACATGAGCAGTTATGCATATCTCAGGGTACAGTATTAGCGCGTACCTCAGGCAAGAATTCCAAAGCAAAGATATGTTGAAATTGTGCGAAAAACGAAAACAGTGGCAACCAGATATGTTTATATTAACGCAATTGGACTTTCGCGTGCTTGTCACGCAGGCCAAAGTGGAGAGGGCATTGTCGGCGCTGAAGTTTGTTACAGCGAAAGCTGTTATGAGATCACAAGAGCTGACTTTGGCACCATAGTTGTCCGCCGCCGCCGGTGTCCGCGACCGCTACCGCGTGATATAAGAAAACGTTAAATGAGAAACAAATTTCTAGGACCGGATGGGATTTTAACCCGCGCCCTCTGCGTGGCAGTCGGGTCTTCCACCAGAGTGCCACGCTGGTGCTTGTAACTCCTTCACAAAAACACTCTATAAAGGCGTCATGTCGGGCAAGGAATCGCATTAACATATGTAATATAGCGAGGCAAAAGAGGAAATTAACATCCAGTCATCAGACAATGCTAATAGCGCAAAGAGTGTGTGCTTTAAGCGCGCGACAGACGGTACGATTTTCCACGCGATCCGACGTCCGACGTGGCGGTGCGGCAGCCGGAATGGTGACCTTTTATCGCATCTGACCACCACCACTCCTACTGTCGCACCGCGGCGTCGGCCGTCACATCGCATGGCAAATCGTACCGTCTGTCTCACGCTTTAATGCTTCCCACCAGTGTTGCGGAGTTGCCGCACCAGAATTGCAATGACTCCGGAATCATTCCATATTTTCGCAACCCGGAATGGAATGGGGGCAACGCTTGGAGGATAGAAATGAGAATGGAATTACGCGCCTTTCGCACGGAATGGAAAGGGAATAGAATTGCGTCGTTTTCCGAAAATAGAGCACGTTTTCGTTTACGTCCCGTTTTTCAAACTTCAAACATTAGTAAGTAAGAGCCTCGAAATTAACAATAAAGCAGTATTTTTAAAATGGCTTCGCTAATTACAAGCACGGTACATTTATAAGCAACGCGCCTACTACAAACCGAGGCATAAGTTAGTATACAAACAAATGTATTATCTCAGCAGATACAGAAGGGAGAAAACAAATTATTTCTGCGCGTTATCGGGCGTTCATTTATCGGGCGTTCATTCTTAACTCGATAAAACTATCAAGATGTCTTTCCTACGTTGATGAATTGCAGGAATAGAATTGAGCTGTCCGGCCATTCCCAGAGTCCGAATGGGCGAAGTTTTCTCATTCCGAGGAATTGAAAGGAATGGAATTGCGGCAACTTCTGATTCCCCGGAATGGAATTGGAATGGAATGGAGGCGCCCATTCCGCAACACTGCTTCCCACCCCGAAAGTGCCCAGCCATAATACTTTATCATCATCAGCCACAGCACAAAGGGCACATAATGCCTTACAGATGTGTAGCGGGTACCACGATTCTCCGAAGAATGACGAAAAGTGGCATAGTGAGAACTTCGCTACTTCAGAAAAATTGCGATGATTCATGGCGTAGTGGGTACCTTGCATGTGTATTTGTATTAGTTGCCCCAAGAGACTCTACAATGGGCTCTACAAAGTCCGCTCTTCCAGCTTTCGCTGTGACTGTGCTGCGTGTTCCGCGCAGGCCTGGCGATCTTTTTATCAGAACAGCGGTCTCGCACATCAGAGAGTACACTCAATGATGTGCTAATTCTGAGATCGTGCTCACTCCCTTGTGACAATGCATTGAGCCCACTAAAAAATTCTTATTTGTCTCGATAAAATGAATACTACGACTTTGAAATTAATACTGGTTTGTGCTAGTTGGTAGGAACTTGTGGTAGAGATACTTCCGCTCCTCTGAAGAACGTGTCTTACCTTTGTCCCACATTTTTAAGAGGAGGGCAAGTAACTACATCACAAATCCAATGTTTTTTATGATTACCTTCACTTCAAATTTTTGCATACAAAGAAAAACGTTACGAACCGTTACGGAACGTTTTAGGGGCGAAGCTCCTTATAGCGGCACCCGTTCGTCCCTCGTAGCGTAGTATGTAACCAGTCTTACGCTTTGACCTGCAAGGTGGTGCCGGTGGGAGATTTTTCCTGTGCGTTGTTGAACAATAAAAAATTCGCAGCGTTAGCTAAAAGCCGACTTCTTCTGTCTCTCATTCCCATTAGCAGCCATTCTTTACCTCCGAGGTAGTGCCTGGTGAGATTTCTCCTGTGCGTGATTAAACAATAAAAATTTTGTTCAAAACGCCGTTGATTGATGAAATAAACCAACAAAAGACGCCAGATGTTTTGTAAAAGCAAAACGAAAGAACGCCAGATGTTTCTAGAGCAAAACGAAAAGACGCCAGCTGCTTAACGAAAGACGCCAGATGTTTTCTAAGCAATGGTTTTCTAAACATTGAAAATTCACAGCGTACATGTAAAATTAAAGTGCGCTGCAAGTCGTCATAACTCATCGAACCTTTAGTATAAACGCGCCCGATCTCACGTCGGTGATGATGTACTGGGCAGAATTCACGGAAGATTCACGGTTTACCGATGAACCTCCGCAGCTTCGCCCACTCATCATCATTCACTCCGTGGATATGCTGTGATTTTTTTTTTGTTTCGTTCCGGAACAGGAATGGAACGGAACTTCTTGCGGTGGAACGAAACTAAAACCGAAACGAAAAACATTTCGTTCTGACACTCTGCTTTTTTGCACTTAGTTTCTTGAGTGGAGCTCTTACTGCCATCTGAAGCGGCCTTGTGGTGTAAACTGCTCATGCGCTTCTCTCTTTTCTTACTCCGTTGGTGTGCTTTTACCAAATCATACGAAAATAAATTATTTAATGACAAAGCTAAACACTGATAATGCCTGCGTAATTGCTGCCTATATTTACGCAATGCTAAATTACTTCTGGAGAATTAATAAGTGGGAATTTCATAAAATAAAACGAAATCTCTACACCGGTAAACGAATATGAGGCATATTGAAAAGTCACGGGTGTTTCCTTATTAGTAACTATAGGAGGGTCAGAAGAAGGAGGAGGAGGAAGAGAAAGACGGAAGGATACAGAGGTGAGCCATTCCTGAGACCGGCTCGCTACCCTGTGCTGGGAAGGATGTGAGGGGAATAAAAGATGATAGAAAAAAAGGTGGCACAAAAAAAGAAGAAAACAGAAGACATAGAGAGAGCAATATTACTGTCACGGGGTCGTGACGTCGACGAAGGCAGCAGTCGGGGTATCAAAGATGAAACTCTTCATTTGGCCGAACTTGTGGCCGGGAAACGGAAAGTCAAACTATAGCAATACACACTGTGCACTGACAGCGGCGAACAGAGCGTCGGCAGTCGATAAAACTGATCGTCTCTGGGATGCGCCGTCTTTTCTACATCACGCATCGAAGTTTCCAGCCTTATCACTGGTGGTCGCGCATGCTCTGGAATAATCTTGACTATTCGCGTCATGTACGCATTCTTAACAAAATGATCTACTACAAACTGGAATGTTCCCAGACATTCTGGCGCGGTTTGCGTAAGGCAGCAGCTACACGTGCAATGGGCCGGTAAGAGGAAGCATAGAACGAAAGGAGCGTGTGTGGTAATACGATAAACGAGATTGCCTAAAGTCTTTCTCTATGAGGAGTTCTTCATAGGAAACGCAACGACACTCTGAAAGCCTTCCGTGCCGAGGACGGTCTCGGCCGGTGTCCTAAGACCCTTTCCTCCGTCATGTCTATCTAAAACTTTTGAAAGTTCTTTTCTTGGCGCACTGAAGCGAGGACGCTCACAGAGAAGATGGCGAATTGTCTCCTCGCAGTTATTACATGTCGGATTGCTGGCCGTTCCGATTCCAAATGAGTAAGCAGTCGCGAAGGCCACCCCAAGCCACAGGCGGCACAGGAGCGTCTCCTCAGCTCTAGTTATTCCCGACCGAAGACGGAGCTGTAGATTCGGGTACAAGTCGTGAAGACAAGCATTAGTAAGTTCCGTCGAGTTCCATTATTCGAGTGAACGAAGCCTTGTAGCTGCATCCGTTCTAGATAACGGTATAGCTTACGAGAACGGAAATCTGGGCGAGCCACCGCAGCGGTGGCTTCAAGGTTGAGCGTCCGCTTCCAACGCGGGAGGTACCGGTTTCGGTTCCCAGTGCCGACCGGGAGCTCGCCGGTTTTTCCAAAGGGGTAGAGAAGTACACCTACCTGGCGCTCGGTTGTTAATCGGTACTCATCTCGAAAGGTGACCCCATAAGGTTCATCAAAGGCCCCTGGGCGCACCTAAACCCACCACAGCCTTGGTGAAATAGTTGTGCACCCGCCGCTGCTGTGGGAGGCAGAGAATTGCTGCCGCCGGGTACCTACTGGTAAAATAGGTACAAGCGCACTTCCGGCCTGGTGCTCGGCAAAACGATGTTCATAGTCGCTTGGGAAGGCACCCACCCTGTGGGAAATTGGCGGCACGGAACCGCCAGACCTAAAAATAAGGTCATCCTGTTTTTTTTTTGTTCTAACTTACTTCTCTCGAATCCCACCAATCTTTCATCATTGATCGCAATCTACATTTGCCGCGCAAGAACGACATCGTGGTATGCGAAGGCAACGATGTCTGCCGGAAGTTCAAGTTAGCGCTCGTCTCGTGTTTATGTTGCTTTCTTGTGTCCCCGTAATTTTTGCGCTACCTGCACTATGATGAACGGTATAGCTACACAATGGAAAGCATCATGAGCAGATCAGCCGGCTTCATCTGCACGGTCACTTCCAAAGATACCGCAATGGCCCGGTATCCGCTGATACGCTATGTTGTGTTTAATAATAATTGTTGGGGCTTAACGTCCCAAAACCGACATATGATTATGAGAGACGCCGTAGTGGACGGCTCCGGAATTTTGACCACCTGGGGTTCTTTAACGTGCACGTAAATCTAAGTACATGCGCTATGTTGTGCTTTTATTGCGATAGCAATTATATGGACAGTCTCGGCTGATTTTTGCCGTCCCCGTCGCCGCCGTCATGCACCATATATATATATCAAGTTCCCAAAGAAAAATGATTTAGAAATATGCTTCCGAAGCGCGGAATCGAACCAGCGAACTCGCTCCGCAGCGGATGGCGCTAACCACTACACCACGAAACGCAGGTCTTCAGGTAGCTAACGGCGAGCGTTATATACACACCCTTTACCACTGGTAGGACTCAGAGACGGCAGGCGCTTATAAGCGTTCCTTCATTACCAGCGAGATGGCGGGAGGAGCGCAACGGGCGCATTTGAATGTCGTCGGCCAGTTCGCTCGCTTCTTCTAATATTTGCGCAGGGAGAACCTTGCTAATATGGCACTGCCAACCTTGCCCTTCCGCTGTCTGCGCACGTGGTAGTTGCTGCCGGGGGGAAGATATTTGTGCAGCGTAGCAGTGCGTCCATCACGGGCCACTTTTCTTGCTGTCGCATTCATTGCTTCGCGCTTACGGCGAAACTGATTTTTAGGGACGAAGCTCCTTAGGGTGTGCGTCTGTCCCTCCTCTGTAGTATGTAGCAGTAGTAGTAGTAGAAGTAGTGCGCCACCTCTAGTTCTTGGAGTGTTCACTAGATGGCACTGTCGTAGCCAGCTCTAGTTCTCAAAAAGATCCCTAGATAGCGCGGAGGCGCTCGCTGCGTTTCAGGTGCGTGCTCTAGTCCTCCCCCAATCTCTCGCCTCGCGAAGCCGACGCTCCGCGCTCGCTGCGTTGCAGATGCATGCTCTGGTCCCCCCCCCCTTTCTCGCCTCGCGAGGCCGACGCAGGCAGCGTCTGCTAACGAGTTTCTTGATTGAAAATCCGATGGCTCGCCAGCCAGCACTGTGTCCATAACACGTTGGAATGTCGCAGGTGCCGAACAAAGACCAAAGGGCGTGACCTTGAACTCGAACAGGCCGTCTGGTGTTATAAAGACCGTCTTTTCTCGGTCTCTCTCGTCGCCTTCGATTTGCCAGTAGCCAGTCTTGAAATCCTATCGACGAAAAGTACTTCGCGTTGTGGAGTCGATCCAGGGCATCGTCTATCCGTGGAAGAGGGTACACGTCCTTCTTTGTGATTTTGTTCAGGCGATAATAATCGACGCAGAAACGTACGGTTCCATCCTCCCTAACTAACACTACAGGAGACGCCCACGGACTCTTGGACGGCTGGATGATATCGTCACGTAGCATTTCGTCGACTTGTTTCTTAACGGCGTCCCTTTCTCGCGTCGAAACCTGGTAGGGACTCTGACGGAGTCGTGGAGCATTTTCTTCCGTTAAAATACGGTGTATAGCAAGGGGCGTTTGCCGGACCCATGATGACGACGAGAAAGAGTCCTTGTATTTCTTCAGAAGGCATCGGAGCTGTTGCTGTTGGCGAGCGGGAAGCCTTAGGTTTACGTCGAAGGATGGGCTCAGGCATTGCGGTTGTCGTTGTAGCTTCGTCAGAAGCTGAAAAGGCAAACGCATCGCTGACAGCCAAGATTTCTTCGATGTACGCAATCGTCGTGCCCCTGCTCAGGTGTCTGTATTCTTGGCTGAAGTTCATTAGCATCATGCTTCCTTTTCCTTCATGCAACCAAGCAATGCCTCTTGCGACGCAAATGTCACGGTCTAGCAGCAAACGCTGATCGCTCCCGATGTCACCTTCGATGCATTCAGCCGTTTCGGTGCCGACGGTAATTATGATGCTGGATCTAGGAGGACTGGTGACTTGATCCTCGAGCACGTTCAGGGCATGTTGACATGGGTTCGTATCCGGTGGTGTCGCTTTCTCCGACGATAGAGTTATCGACTTGGTTCTTAGATGACGGCACCGTGATGGTTTAAGAAGTCCATGCCAAGTATGACATCCCTCGAGCAATGTTGCAAGATTACGAAGCTCGCAGCGTATGTGCGATTACTAATGGTGACTCTCGCTGCGCAGACTCCAGACGGCGTTATCAGATGGCCTCCAGCGGTCCGGATCTCGGGGCCTTCCCAAGCAGTCCTAACTTTCTTCAACTTTGCGGCGAACGGCCCACTGATGACGGAATAGTCGGCTCCAGTATCGACGAGAGCGGTGACGTTGTGGCCGTCGATCAGAACGTCGAGGTCACTAGTTCTTCGTCTTGCGTGGCGGTTAGGTTGTGGCGTCGGATCACGGCTGCGTCGGTTTGTTCCGCTGCTTCTATGTTGCGTCGTCAGATCTTCGGCGCGCAAGGTTTCGTCGTCAGGAGTCTGTCTGGTTCGCGTCGTATTCTGATTGTTTCGCCGCGGCGTCATCGTCGGCGGAGGATCTTCGGTATGTCGTCGTACAGCAACCGCACCTCCATCGGTTGCTGCCCTTAGTTTTCCAGATATGGGCTCGAGGAACGGTTCCGGTTAGGGCCGCTGTACTGCTGTCATCGCTGATGGGACCGGTAGCGCCCAGGCGACGGCGAACGCGACGTACGTCGAGCTGCCCATTCTGTGGTCGCCAAGTAGTCGGCGATATCGTGTGGCAGCTCACCACGCTGTGGAGGCGGTGCGTTGACGGCGAAGCCATGTAGGCCCATCTGACGATACTGGCAGCGGCGGTATGTGTGGCCGGCTTCCCCGCAGTGATAGCAGAGCGGTCGGTTGTCAGGGGCACGCCAAACATCCGTCTTTCGGGGGGCACAGCGTTGTCCCGTCAGTGGGCGGTATGGCGTCGGTGGGGGTGGCGGTGGTGCCTGGCGGCGAAACTGCTGCGGCGGCGCGGCGTCTTGATGCGGCGAGGAGGAGTGTTCCGGCGGACTGCAGCGGCGTAGCTGATCCCTTGTGGCTCAGGCTGTACAAGCTGAGGTGCTCCCAGCGATTGCTGTATTTCCTGGCGTACCACGTCAGTAATCGAGTCTACTTGAGGCTGCGAGGACGGCAACAGTTTTCGTAGCTCCTCCCGCACGATCGCTCTGATCGTGTCTTGCAGGTCGTCTGATTGCAGCGCTTGAACCTCCCCGTAGGTCGTCATGGGAATCCGGCGGTTGTACTGCCTCGTACGCATTTCAAGCGCCTTTTTCGATCGTTGTGGCTTCTGAGACGAATTCCTCGACCGTCTTAGGTGGGTTACGTACAAGGCCGGCAAAGAGTTCTTGCTTGACTCCTCGCATTAGGAAGCGGATCTTCTCCTCGGACATAGCGGGGCCGGCATGGCGAAAAATACGGACCATTTCTTCAGTGTACATGCCGATGTTCTCGTTCGGTAGCTGTACACGAGTCTCTAGCAGAGTTTCGGCTCTCTCCTTCCGGGCGATGCTCGTGAAGTTGTCCAAGAAAGCGGCGCGAAAAAGGTCCCACGTTGTGAGCGTGGCCTCTCGGTTCTCGAACTATGTTCGAGCGGCGTCTTCCAAGGCGAAGTACCCGTGCCGTAGCTTTCGTGATCAGTCCAGTTGTTGAAAAGAGCGATGCGGTCGTGCCTTTCAAGCCAACTTTCCGGGTCTTGGAGCGGTGACCCGCGGAAGGTAGGTGGCTCCCTCGGTTGGTGTAGCAGCACAGGTGCAGCCGCCATGGGTGCTGTCGCCGTCGCTGATGTGGTGACCATGGTCGGGGTTTTCCTGGTCTTCTCGGGTAGAGGCTCGTACTCTGGTGGTAGACCTTGTTGCCTACGGCTAGCTCGCTGTTCGCAGTTGGCTTTGATGTCTTCTCCGCGACGTGGGCTGGGTTCACGTCCTGACGGGGGTGTCCGTAACAGACGAACAGCACCTACACCAGATGTCACGTGGTCTTGACCTTGTCGAAGGAAGCAGTCAGCACGTCCGATATGAAACTCTTTATTTGGCCGAACTTGTCGCCGGGAAACTGAAAGTCGCGCTACAGCAATACACTGATAGCGGCGAACAGAGCGTCGACCGTCGATCAACTGACAAGTGGTGAAGTGCGTCGGCATTTATACCTGTGACGTCGAATATTCCAGTCTTATCACTGGTGGTCGCGCAAGCTCTCGAATAATCAAGGCTGTTCGCAGTCTGCGCGCAATCTTAACAAAACGATCTACAACAATCGCGAAGCTTCTCGAACAATGAGGCGCGGCTTGCGCTGAGCGTTGCTGTCAGTCTTTGTGGGCGAAAACCGAATACAGCACAAGTGATAATAAAAAACGCACGTGGCAATATAGGCACTGGATTTTGACCTCAAAGTTAGTGCCTGTGTGAGATTTCTCCTGCGCGTGATTAAAAAATAAAAATTCACAGCGTACATGTAAAATTAAAGTGAACTGCAAGTCGCCATGACTCTCATCGACCCTTTAGTATAAACGCGCCCGATCTCACGTCGTTGATGATGTACTGGGCAGAATTCACGGAAGATTCACATATAGCGCGTGTCACTTGTGGAAGGCAATCGTTCGATTCAGTGCGGTGACGTACTAGGAGGCCGTTGTAATGAAGGGACCACGTAAACCAACAGTACAAAAAAATTTGATGTTTAATATATACACCGTGTTTCTCACGTGTTTACTTGATCATATACTGGGCGAATTACTCGGAGCATTCACGGTTTACCGATGATTCCCTCCGGAACTTCGCCCCACTCATCATCATTCACCCCGTGGATATGCTGTGGATTTTTTAAATGCGAAGCATTTCTTCGCGAACTTCTGCGACTTTGAGCGTATCTATCTATCTATCTATCTATCTATCTATCTATCTATCTATCTATCTATCTATCTATCTATCTATCTATCTATCTATCTATCTATCTATCTATCTATCTATCCGCCTACGACTTTCTACATTCCTGGCCGTTTCGTTATTGGGACGTATACCGAAATTTGTATGCCACAACATGACTGTATGACGAACATAGACGATAGTTCATTGAATGAAAATCATGACATGCATATCATGAACGGCATGATTTACACGCCACAGTCTTAGTGCTACTGCGGCCGTTTTATTACCGTAGTACATACGAAAATTGTTATGACATGAAAAGGTCGTATGACAAACGTAAGTGACAGGTCCTATCGTGCAAATCATGACACGCATGTCATGTACAGCATGATGTACAGACATGGTCTGGGGGCGCTCGCGGCAATTTAATTATATGGATATATACGAAAATTTGTACGACGCAGCATTTCTTTGTGGCAAACATTAATGACAGGTGGTAACATGAAAATTATGTCATGCGTGTCATTTACGCTATCACACACATGCCCCGCTCACAGTGCGCTTGCGGCCTTTTCGCTATTGCCACGTGCGTTCCTTATTATCACTTTTGTTGTATTCCGTTTTCGCCCACAAAGACTGCCAGCGACGCTCAGCGCGAACCGCGTCTCAGTGTTCGAGAAGCTTCGCGAGATTTGTAGATCGTTTTGTTAAGATTGCGCGCAAGACGCGAACGCTCGAGCTTATTCTAGAACATGCGCAACAAGCAGCGATATCGCTGGAAAGTTCGATAGCGCCTGTATAAAAGCCGACGCGCTTCACCACTTTTCAATTGATCGACGGTCGACGCTCTGTTCGCCGCTATCAGTTTATTGCTGTAGCTGAAGTTTCATTTTCCCGGCCACAAGTTCGGCCTAATAAAGAGTTTCATCTCGGACGTGCTGACTGCTGCCTTCGTCGACGTCACGACCACGTGACATCTGGTGGAGGTGCTGTTCCTTCATGATCCGGACGCCCCCGTCAAGCCGTGAACCCAGCCCCCAGCGCGGAGAAGACATCGACGCCAACCACGAACAGCGAGCTAGTCGTAGGCAACAAGGCCTAGCACCGGAGTACGGACCCCTACCGGACAAGTCTAGAGCCACGGCAACGAAGGCAACAAGCACAATGACGACCGCAGTGTCCCCTGCAGCGATAGTGATGCAACCGCCCAGGGAGCCGCCGACATTCCGTGGTTCACCATGTGAAGACCCCGAGACCTGGCTGGAGACGTTTGAAAGGATCTCGACATTTAACAACTGGACCTCCGACGACAACCCGCGCCACGTGTACTTTTATTTGGAAGACGCAGCAAGAACCTGGTACGAGAATCGGGAGTCCTCACTCCGTACTTGGGACCTCTTTCGCGGCAATTTTTTGGCGACGTTCACGAGCGTCGTCCGAAAAGAAAGGGCCGCGGCCTTGTTGGAGACACGGGCGCAACATCCGAACGAAAACGTGGCCATCTTCACGGAAGAAATGAACCGACTTTTCCGCCACGCTGACCCCGACATGCTCGAGGAAAAGAAAGTCCGCTTCCTCATCCGAGGGGTCAAGCAAGAACTCTTCGCTGGACTGATGCGTAGCCCACCCAAGACCGTCCAAGAATTCCTGACGGAAGCAACGGCGATCGAGAAGACGCTGGAAATGCGTACGAGACAGTACAGCCGCGGCATTCCTACGACGACCTTCGGAGAGGTTCACGCGCTACAATCTGATGACCTGCGTGACACCATCCGAACTATCATGCGGGAGGAGCTGCGTAAATTGTTGCCCTCCTCCCAGCCTCAAGTGGACCCGATCGCCGACGTCGTACGCCAGGAAATCCAGCAATTTCTGGGAGCACCTGAACCAGCGCAGCCTGAGCCACAAGCAATGAGCTACGCTGCTGCAGCCCGACGCAACGCCCCCGCTCCTCGTCCACGTCAAGACGCCGCGTCGCCGCAGCAGTTCCGCCGCCAGACGCCGCCGCCGCCACCACCACCGACACCCTACTGTCCTCCTGTCGCCCAGCGCTATGCCCCGCGCTACGCGCCAAGGAAGACCGACGTTTGGCGCGCCCCTGACAACCGCCCGCTCTGCTACCACTGCGGGCAGGCCGGCCACACGTACCGCCGCTGCCAGTACCGTCAGATGGGGCTACGCGGATTCCCCGTCAACGCGCCGCGCCCGCAGCCAGGCGAACGGCCTCGCGACATCGACGACTACCTCACAGGCACACAGTTGCAAGAACGACGACCTCCCCGCTCACCGTCGCCCGGCCGCTACATGTCACCGCACCGCCGGCAGTACACTAGCCCAAACCGGGGCCGGTCGCCTAGCCCATATCCGGAAAACTAAGGGCAGCAACCGGTGGAGGTGCGGTTGCTGAACGACGAAATGCTGAAGATCCTCCGCCGTCGACGACGACACCGCGACGAAGTTCCGAACCCCCGCCGCGCGCCGAACGACGTCAACGTCCTGAAGACGAAACTTTGCGACCGGAAGCAGACCTGACGACGCGACGCGGAAGCAGCGGTGCAAACCGACGTAGCCGTGACCCGACGCCGCGACGTAACCACAACGCAAGACGGCGGACTAGCGACCTCGACGTTCTGATCGACGGCCACAACGTCACCGCTCTCGTCGATACTGGAGCCGACCATTCCGTCATTAGTGGGCCGTTCGCAGCAAAGTTGAAGAAGGTTAGGACTGCTTGGGAAGGCCCCGAGATCCGGACCGCTGGAGGCCATCTAATAACGCCGATTGGTGTCTGCACGGCGAGAGTCACTATCAACAACCGGACTTATCCTGCGAGCTTTGTAATTCTACAAAACTGCTCCAGGGGTGTGATACTCGGAATGGACTTCCTAAGTGACCACGGCGCCGTCATCGACTTAAGAACCAAGTCGATAACCCTATCGTCGGTGAAAGCGACACCGCCGGATACGAACCCATGTCAACATGCCCTGAACGTGCTCGAGGATCAAGTCACCATTCCTCCTAGATCCAGCATCATAATTCCCGTCGGCACCGAAACGGCTGAATGCATCGAAGGTGTCATCGAGAGCGATCAGTGTTTGCTGCTAGACCGTGACATTTGCGTCGCAAGAGGCATTGCTCGGCTGTATGAAGGGAAAGGAAGCGTGATGCTAACGAATTTCAGCCAAGAATACAGACACCTGAGCAGGGGCACGACGATTGCGTACATCGAAGAAATCTTGGCTGTCAGCGATGCGTTTGCCTTTTCAGATTCTGACGAAGCTATAACGACAACCGCAATGCCTGAGCCATCCTTCGACGTAAACCCAAGCCTTCCAGCCCGCCAACACCAACAGCTCCGATGCCTTCTGAAGAAATACAAGGAGTGTTTCTCGTCGTCATCACGGGTCTGGCAAACGCCCCTTGCTAAACACCGTATCATAACGGAAGAAAATGCTCGACCACTCCGTCAGAGTCCTTACCGGGTTTCGACGCGAGAAAGGGACGCCGTTAAGAAGGAAGTCGACGAAATGCTACGCGACGACATCATCCAGCCGTCCAAGAGTCCGTGGGCGTCTCCCGTAGTGTTAGTGAGGAAGAAGGATGGAACCCTACGTTTCTGCGTCGATTATCGTCGCCTGAACAAAATCACTGAGAAGGACGTGTACCCTCTTCCACGGATAGACGACGCCCTGGATCGACTCCACAACGCGAAGTACTTTTCGTCGATGGACCTCAAGACCGGCTACTGGCAAATCGAAGTCGACGAGAGAGACCGAGAAAAGACGGCCTTTATAACACCAGACGGCCTCTTCGAGTTCAAGGTCATGCCCTTCGGTCTTTGTTCGGCACCTGCGACATTCCAACGTGTTATGGACACAGTGCTGGCTGGCTTGAAGTGGCAGACGTGCCTCGTGTACTTGGACGACGTCGTTGTGTTTGCCTCAAGCTTCGACGAACACCTCCGGCGCCTTGAAGCTGTACTTGAATCAATCAAGACCTCCGGCCTCACTTTGAAGCCTGAAAAGTGCCGCTTCGGGTACGAGGAGCTCTTGTTTTTGGGTCACGTTATCAGCAGGGATGGCGTTCGCCCAGACCCACGGAAAACAGCTGCCATCGCTGCCTTCCCACCACCCAGCGACACTAAATCCGTGCGCCGTTTTCTCGGCTTCTGCGCCTAATACAGGCGCTTCGTCAAGGAATTTTCACGAAACGCCGAGCCGCTAACTCACCTCACGAAGACCGACGTGCCATTCAAGTGGGAAACGGCGCAAATCGAAGCATTTGAAGAACTGAAACGACGCCTTCAGATGCCTCCGATACTAGCGCATTTCGACGAATACGCCGATACGGAAATCCACACCGACGCAAGCAGCGTAGGACTCGGCGCCGTCCTTGTGCAGAAGACTGCCGGGCAGGAAAGGGTCATCAGTTATGCTAGCCGGTCGCTATCAAAGGCAGAAACGAACTATTCCACAACGGAAAAGGAGTGCCTAGCGATCATCTGGGCTACATCCAAGTTTCGCCCCTACCTCTACGGCAGGCCCTTCAAAGTTGTGAGCGACCACCACGCATTGTGTTGGCTAGCTAACTTGAAGGACCCTTCAGGTCGATTCGCACGGTGGAGCCTACGACTTCAAGAATTCGACATTACCGTCGTTTACAAGTCCGGAAAGAAACACTCCGACGCCGACTGCTTCTCTCGTGCCCCCGTCGACCCACCACCGCCCGACGACCACGATGATGACAGCTTCTTGGGAGCCATAAGTACCGACGACTTCGCCGAACAACAGCGAGCCGACCCGGAGCTGAAGAGTCTAGTTGAATACCTGGAGGGCAGGACCATCGTTGCCCCAAAAGTATTCAGGCGAGGGTTGGCATCATTTTCCTTGAAAAACAACGTCCTCGTAAAGAACTTCTCTCCTGCCCGAGACAGCTACCTTGTCGTTGTACCTTCAGGACTGCGACCAGAAATTCTGCATGCCCTGCACGACGACCCGAAGGCTGGACACCTCGGACTTTCCCGCACGCTCGCACGAGTACAGGAAAAGTACTACTGGCCGCGCCTTGCCGCCGACGTCACTCGCTACGTAAGGACGTGCCGAGACTGTCAGCGACGAAAAACACCGCCCACAAGACCAGCAGGCTTCCTTCAGCCGATCGAGGCTCCTCGGCGACTATTCCAGCAGATCGGGATGGACCTCCTGGGGCCGTTCCCAACGTCGACTTGCGGAAATAAATGGATCGTCGTGGCCACCGACTACCTCACCCGCTACGCCGAAACAAAAGCCCTGCCCAAAGGCAGTGCCGCTGAGGTAGCCAAGTTCTTCGTTGAGAGCACCGTCCTTCGACACGGCGCCCCAGACGTTCTCATCACCGACAGAGGTACGGCGTTTACGGCTGACCTAACTCGGGCGATCTTGGAATACAGCCACACAAGCCACCGCCGGACCACCGCGTACCACCCACAGACCAACGGCCTCACCGAGCGTCTAAATAAGACCATCGCCGACATGCTGGCCATGTACGTGGACGTCGAACACAAGACGTGGGATGCTATCCTTCCGTACGTGACCTTCGCGTACAACACGGCCATACAGGAAACGACGCAGATGACGCCATACAAGTTGGTCTACGGACGGAGCCCGGCAACGACGCTCGACGCTATGTTACCAAACGTGACCGATGAGGAAAACATCGACGTGACCACCTACCTACAGCGCGCCGAAGAAGCACGACAGCTCGCCCGCCTGCGGATTAAGAACCAGCAGACGACTGACAGCCGCCGCTACAACCTTCGACGACGCCACATGGAATACCAACCCGGTGACCATGTGTGGGTATGGACGCCAATACGCCGACGGGGACTTAGTGAGAAGCTTCTTCGACGATACTTCGGACCGTACAGGGTACTTCGACGCCTCGGCGCACTCGACTACGAGGTTGTCCCTGACGGCATTACGAACTCTCAGCGGCGCCGTGCACGACCTGAAGTCGTCCATGTCGTGCGCCTCAAGCCGTATTACGCGCGTTAGTGATTCTGAAGGCTGTACTTTTCCTTTATTATTATACTTTCTTGCTTGCGATTATTGTTTTTGTACTTTCTTTTTTATTGTTGTTATTGTTGCATGCATTGACCTTACCCCCCCCCCCCCCATGTTGTGTTTCAAGCATCGGGACGATGCTTTTTCAGAGGGGGGCATTGCCACGTGCGTTCCTTATTATCACTTTTGTTGTATTCTGTTTTCGCCCACAAAGACTGCCAGCGACGCTCAGCGCGAACCGCGTCTCAGTGTTCGAGAAGCTTCGCGAGATTTGTAGATCGTTTTGTTAAGATTGCGCGCAAGACGCGAACGCTCGACCTTATTCTAGAACATGCGCAACAAGCAGCGATATCGCTGGAAAGTTCGATAGCGCCTGTATAAAAGCCGACGCGCTTCACCACTTTTCAGTTGATCGACGGTCGACGCTCTGTTCGCCGCTATCAGTTTATTGCTGTAGTTGAAGTTTCATTTTCCCCGGCCACAAGTTCGGCCTAATAAAGAGTTTCATCTCGGACGTGCTGACTGCTGCCTTCGTCGACGTCACGACCACGTGACACTATCTTTCCATGTACTAATTTTGGTATTGCATGGCATGACTGTATGAAGAACATACATCGCAAGTGGTAACACGAAAATCATGACATGCATGTCATGTAGAGCATGATTTATTTGACAGGCTCACGGTGCGCTCGCGGCCGTTTGGCTAGTCTGATACACACCAAAATTGGTATTGCGTGTCGTGAGTGTACGACGAGCATAAATGACAAGTGGCAACATGACAATCATAATATGCATTTCATCTGAAGCATGATTTACATGCCACGCTCATGGTACGCTCGCGTCCGGTTCGCTGGCTTGATTTTCTACAAACCTTCATTTATTTATTTATTTGACGAAATAAAAAAAATACAAGAACCTAGACATATAATTGCACATTCGGAGGCCTTGAAGTACAAACTGTCGGGGGGACCTCCTAACAAGAACTAAATGGGGGTTACAAGAATCTCGGCAAACAGTGAGTCATATATTTTATACAATTTCTAGTGCGTCAGTAATAGAAGGGAAGACTAATCATAAACAAAAGAGTAATTATCATAATCACAAATGTTAAAATGAGAGATTTAAAAAGTCAAATGGAATAAATTACAAATTCGCATAAATTCAAACAAAGATAAATGTCACGTGCAACCGGCAACGCGAACAAGCATCAAATACAGGCAAAATTCAAACGCTTAAAAAATTGGCAATAAGACAATTTAAAAGTGTGCTGTAAAAAAAACGTAATGAATTATATGCGTGTGACAAAATGGTAATAAAATGCTTTTTAGTTATATGATAAAATGAAGATGACTTGATTCCAAAGTGAAATGCCTGAAAGTGCAATGGTAAGTTTCCCATAATTTGTTCTCACTTTAGGAAGAAGAAGATTAAGTTGTTTTGAAAATCTTGTATTACTGTTATTAGTGAGGCTGGAATGAGAAAAACCCGGAATATTAAGTTCGGTATTTATAAGACGAAACATTAGTAGTTACACCTTATGATTGAACAACGTACTCAAAGGTAGAGTATTTAGGGAACTGAATATGGGAGCAGAGGGAGATGTATGCGGCTGAAATGTAATTAATCGTAATGCGTGCTCTTGCAAAATTTCAAGCTGATGGAGATGCGTGTCATATGTATTACCCCAAGATTACTTTATTCAGATTTATATCCTAATTAGTACATATAACATCCTCTATACTTCCCTTCGCATTATTGTCTGTTGGTTATCATTAATATTGTGTCGAACAAAGAAAAAAAACGAGCCCTTAAAAGCCATCTTCTTTCCTTCACGCAAGATGAAGGGCAATATGAAACGTGAGTGTGTGTACGCGTAATATAAAGACATCAAGATGCTTTGATGAATGTAAGAGCGAGTTTTTATGATGATGTGAATGCGAAATGTGGTTTTTTAAATAGGTGATTGAGTGTGGCATTGGAACTTTAGATTCTCATCTGGAACACCAAGAAATTTAGTACACGGGGATCTGGCAATTACATCGTTATTTAAGGAAACTGCAATAGAATGAATGAGCACTTATTTGAGGACTGGGATATCATAATTGTTGTCTTGGTGCATTGATTATTAGCTTATTCCTTACGCACCAGGAATGAAGATTTGCTAAGTCTGCGTTAAGTTTATCCTGCAGTGCAACAGAACTTTTATCTGATTTGAAAATGGTGGTGTCATCACCATAAAGAAGACAATGCGCGTGTGTTAATATTTGTGGCAAATCATTATGAATATGAGAATCAAAGCGGCCGAAATATTGATCCTTGAGGAACGCATATATTTATAATTTTTGATGAAGAAAGAGCACCATCAACTGGGACACTATATGATCGCTCTGTTAAATAGATATGAATTATTTCTAAAGGCGGCACAGAAATGCCGTAACATTCAAGTTTGCTTAAAAGAATGCGATGGTCGATGGAGTCAAATGCCTTGGTGAAACCAATAAAAAGAGCACCGACTAAAAGGCCTTAGTAAGGAGCTAATATAACCCTTTCAGCAAAAGTGATAAGCGCTAGTTCAGTAGACAAATTCCCGCGAAAACCAAATTGATCATGAGTCAAAATATTAAATTTGGACAGGCATTTACTTGGGCGATTGTGGATTATCTTTCCGATCACTTTACTAAAGAAAGACAAAGTGCAGATAGGACGATACTGCAAAACTGGTATGGCGCGACGGAACTGTATGTTGAACACAAATGACAGGTGGTAGCATGACAGTCATGACATGCCTTTCACGTGCAGCATGATTTACATGCCACGCTCATGGTGCGCTCGCGGCCGTTTCGCTAGCTTGATATAAATGAAAATTGGTATTGCATGACATGACCGCACGACGAACATAAGTGACAGGTGATAACGTAACAATCATGATATGCATGTGGTGCAGGGCATGATTTACATGCCACGCTCATGAGCTGCTGGCGGCCGTATCGCTAGCTTAACATACACCAACATTGGTATTGCGCGACGCAATTGTATGATGAACACAAATGACAGGTGGTAACATGACAATCATGACATGCGTTTCACGTGCAGCATGATATACATGCCACGCTCATGGTGCGCTCGCGGCCGTTTCGCTAGCTTGATATAAACGAAAATTGGTATTGCACTACATGACTGCACGATGAACATAAGTGACAGGTGATAACATAAAAATCATGACATGCCTTTCACGTGCAGAATGATTTACACGCCACGCTCATGGTGCGCTCGCGGCCGTTTCGCTAGCCTGATATAAACGAAAATTGGTATGGCGTGGTATGACTGTATGACGAATATAACTGACAGGTGATAACATGACAATCATGATATGCATGTCGGGTAGGGCATTATTTACACGTCACGCTCACGGGCTGCTCGCGGCAGTTTCGCTTGCTTGACATACACCAACACTGGTATCGTGCGACGAGACTGTATGATGAACACAAATGACAGGTGTTAACATGACAATCATGACATGCATGTCATCTACGGCATGATTTACATGACACTTCTTGGTGCGCTTCCGGCCGTTTTGTTAACCGGATACGCACCCAAGTTGCTATGGCATGACACGAGTGCGTGACGAAGATAAACGACAGGTATGCATAGTATATACCAGAATATACGCTTCATTGTATTAGAGATTCTACATGCATGAATGCATGCCAAACATGCGATATGCAGTGAACTAGATGTCCCGACATGAATGCCTTCATTTGCCTCAAAGACAAACAAAGTGGTGTGCAGCTATTTGCTGGCTGCTTCGCATTACATCGATTCCCACAGTGCGTGGGATCTGCCGGATTTTTCTCTATAGCACGATGATGAAGCAGTCTTGTGTACAAAAGCGGCTAATTGTAAAATGAAGCCAGGGAAAGCATAGGGGACGTTATTTGTAGTAATTACGATATAGATCTCAAGAAATCACAGTGGACGAAACGACATCTTACCGTCGACAGACACCGTACCTGAAATCTTGGAATAACGCGTCTGATGCTCTACCACTTGAGCTACAGTGGCGGTAAGTCCTCCCGTACACTTTATCGGGTATGTAGTGCATTTAACCGTAGGAGTGTTAGGGCCGCTCGTAGTCATGACGGCGGTATGATGCTACATGCATATTGTCAGTCTCTTGGACCATGCGCGTGTGCGCCATACGGGGAGGACGAAGAAGAAAATTAGCCCCAATATGGGGGCGTCCACGTAGTGCGGCAGCAGCGGGAGATATGACCAACTCGGTGGCAGCGGAACCAGATCGGTTTGTCGTTCGCAGTTCTCTATTCCGTCGGATTGCGGGATTTGGGAGGAAAATATCGGTCATGGCGGGGTGCATTCATTGGCATCGGTCGGGTGTAGGGTCGAGTGAAGGAGCAGGCGACAGGAAAACCGAGGTTGGCTTTTTCTTGCCGCACGACTGCCTGAATAACTCAGACCGCCGGGACCACCGTTTGGACAATGCCATGGTCGAGTGGCAGTTGATGAAATGACGCCGGACTTTCCGCTCCAAGCGCCCGTCGAACGATGCGCGTCACGTCCTCCTGAAAGGTTGGTGTGGCGGCGCGATCGATGCAGCTTGATGTGACAGCCGTGTTCGGCAGCCAAGAAAACTAAGGCAGAACGCGGCGGCATTCTTTTGTGGCATACTTTTCTCCTTCTGGCACGACACACTTGGGACATAAACTAGTAGTGGGTAGTCTGCTGTGGAGAAAGAAGAGGTAGTTGGAACAATGGCGGAGATACATTAATAAACCACGCTGTGTTTTCTGAACCCCGTTTCAGAGTGCTATACTTTAATCATGAGATCGATGATTGAGACGTTGGTTTACACGAGCACGTTGACAGCGTCGTTCGCGATGCCCTTGAGTATGGACTGCCCGCCTTGTCACCCTCGAACATTTGCTCGTCCGCTTTCCGGCCCAGCGCGGGTAAGTCCCGTATGACATACGACTCGGTTGGCGACTACACACGGGGAGCGAGGCCTTGACGTGCAGATATTTGCCGACCGTATGGGTCCCCAAAGATGTCGCGTTGTCGCTCCTTGAAAATATCTCAGCTGGTGAGCGCGGTATCATTATTATTGAACCAGACACGCGGGGTGCCTCCCAAGTAGAAAACATTGGCGAGCATCATGGTAGGGTCCGCTCGGGGACTTTGGCTAACACGCTCGTACATGCTGAGCCAGTAGCCGACGTCAGGGCCAGCTTGGGCGGAGAATGTACCGAGATCGCAGATGTTGGACATCGTAACGTACGTTGTCGTTGGCACCGCAGGTGTACAGGGTGACTTGGTTGTCGTTGGAAGCCATGGCCGGAGAGTGGTCGGTGCGGCCGCTGCGAAGCTTCGTGGCGAGGATGAGGAACGTCCCACCTCCAGCGCATATGAAACTTGAGTGACGAGACGCCTGTTCACCGAGGCTGTAGACAAGATATATTTTAAAACAGCAGTTGCAGCGCTGACCGATCCAGCTCAGAGCGCGAGCGGCGACAGCTCTTCGTCCTCCTCTTATTGCGGACACACGCATGCTCGCAGAGACTGGTAATATGCATGCAGCAATATAATAGCCATGTGTAGTATAATATAGCAAGGCGCGGGAGAGAGTAGTGATGGTGAGGAGGAGAGATGCGGAGGTGAAGATGAGGGAAAGTAGGAGGGTGAGGGCAAAGTATAGTATAGCCGTTGTGTAGAATAGTATAGAAAGGTGGTGGTTAAGTGAGGGAAAAGAGGAGAGGAAAACAAGGAGAGGAAAAGGAGTAGGGGAGAGGGCGCCACTTCACCAAAAACGAAGGTTTGCTTTCCCGCCATGGACGTCGAGCAGGCCGCACGTTTGGAACGCGAGCGCTTGCTTGCCTGTGAACGCCTGCATCGCCGAAAGCCAGACAAATCACTGCCCCGCGCTTCCTAAAGCTTTCGCGTTGAGTGCAAGTGCATAAATTTTTTTCGCGATCACTTTTGCTAATCAGTTGTGTCTAGTTCGCTGACTAGAAATATAATAGACGTTACGAAATAGAATGTTACGTAATGCCCGACTCGACCAAGCTATTTTTATCAAGAACTTTCCGTGAAAGAGCTCGCGGAGGGAGGTCATGGCACCACTCCCAATTCACGTCTCTGACCAAAAATTATTGAGGTGGCGCATGAACGTCAGTGCGTTGAGATATGTGTGATTAGACTTGAGTATAAAAGTAAGCCGATATGAGGCTGGCACTAATGCCGAAGATGAGTAGAAAGGACCATAGGTCGGCAGTAGGAGGTGGAGCTCAATCAGACTCACTCAAGATATATATTTCGCGTTAGGGCTCATTCGGACTCAGACTCAGCAATATTTCCCTCAACCGGACTCACTCGGGCTCAGACTCATTAAACATTTCCTCAACCGGACTCACTCGAACTCAAACTCACCAAAATATTACTCATCCGGACTCAATCAAACTCAGACTGACTGGCCGATCTGAGACTGAGTGAATCTACTCATGAGTGAGTTTGCCGATCTATGGTTGAACCCCACCATCCACCATTGGCGTAGCCAGTGGTATCTACGGATGCTGGATTATTGAAGAAAAGCAGCATCTCCAGCTTGAAATAATGATGTTAGCTGTCGTTTAAGTTATTCACCGGGGGGGGGGGGGGGTTAGTTCACAGCCCAGGAAGAAAGGAATCTTCATAGTCAACCTGATCCTTGATGGCGATGATGGCCCGAAGGCACCACAGGATGATGAGAATAATGCAGCTCGCTGACACCCACACTATCCAAGGGATGAGGTAGTAGCGACGATTCTGAAAGCAACATTGCCAATAATTAAACGTAGACAGACAAAACAAAATCAGAGATTTGCTTCAACAACGAAAGCGTCATCTCATTCATACGAGCCATTCTATACAAGACATATTAGCTGTATACTCAGAGACAATGTGGCAGTGGCTTAGCTCAGCTATGCCAGGATAACGTAGCGTTAGCAAAGGTTCAGCTGATTGTTCTCAGCTTTTCTGATTGTCTACGATTAGCGTGATTATCATGCTTACTGCTGCTCCAATGACACACACATGGTATACATAATATATGGCACATGTATATTTATTTTGCCAGGCAACTACTTCGGGATCCGATGAGTTAAGCTTGTCTGCTCTTCTGCGCCGTTGAGCAGCATTTGCGCTCACTTTCTCCATGGCTAAACCACACTGGCAAACGCCAGTCAGAGGCGCTATCAAGCGGCTCCAGTGCAGTGTCAGACGGCGACTGCACAGCGAAGGCGAATAGCTACGTGCGCGCTGGCGCCAGTACGTCTACCTCGGCTACGACGTCACTCCTCTGGAAAGCGCAGACCGGTGGCAGCGAGTCGCGCGCGGCAGCGGCGGAGTGCCCGGGAGGTGACCGCTCCGATGCGCCAGCTGTGTGACATCACTGATCCTCGCGCATGCGCAGCACGCTTCTTGAGGTGTAGCTAACGCTACGAAACAAGATTCGAAATTGATTCAAAGTTGAAGCGCTGCTCTGATGTTGGAAGACACCGGTACAGTGAATTGCAGAGGTGTCCGAACAGCCACTGTCGTGCAGCTTGAACGCTGTTCGAGCCACAGAAGGTATCCTTATGCAGATAAATATCACAGGATGTAACGTATTTTGCTGAACCTTAAAATATAACACAAAATAAATTGGCAGCTAGAAGAGGCTAATAGCCAAGAACACAATTACTTGCATAAGGTTGTAGGAGACCCAAAACACTCTTGTCTCGACGATTTTGACTCGCACAGACATAGTGCAGGAGGCTAGAAAGTGGGGTGAGTTGTCCCACAGACATAGTGCAGGAGGCTAGAAAGTGGGGTGAGTTGGTACATTTGCATAATGAAAGGGAACATCGGGAAAAATGTAGACATAGCGGAAGAACGTATAAAAACAGGATTCAGCATTCTCAATAAATTTTATTCACCGAAGAAACATAACAGTTATGCACCTGGAATGCGCAAAAAGAGCAAAACATTGGCTGCGTATCTGCGTGCTTCGCTGCAAATGTCGTCTAAAGACGATAGAAGAGGCACTGCGTGAGATATGAACGCCATCTGGCAATACGTCGGGAAACGTGAATGCTGTGTTGCGGGCTGGTAGTCCCGGCGCAGCAGCAGGCAAGACCGGCGGTGACCAACGCGACCGGCGGGGACGCCAGCCAGCCAGCCCGAACACGCGGTTTGGCGCGAAGCGCCGAAGCAGAAGAAACGTCCGCACTCAACGAGTACTCTCCACACACTCTTATATATTCACGTCGCCTGGGTAAAGCAGGAATGCCAGAGCGGCGCCCCGTGGCACTCGTACAGTGCAATACTGAACTGAAACCGAAACACAACTATGAGCTCGCGCAGAGGGCACGGAGGAAGCCAAGTTTCAGCGCAGTCGCATCTTCAGCGCAGCTTAAGGAACTAGGGTCTCTAGATTTACGTATCTATGTATTTTCTATTAAAGGAACACACCACCTAATACTTACCTAGTGATGTTACGCCTCAGATATGCGTAATGTTTGCTTTTTGATCAACCATGTACGCAAGTATGAACCTAGTGAGCCGTTCACGATGGCTGGCCCTTGTGCAAGTGGTTCAATTTTGGCCGAGTGGCTGAATCGAGGGACGTGCCGACAAACAGAAAGACAGACCAAAATTTCTGTGTTTAGGTTCCCCAAGAAAGACTATCGTCTTTAAAATATGAAACACACGTTACGAAGCAAAAGCTGGTGACTGGTACTCTCAGGAAATGCACTTATTGTGAAAATAGAGCAATTGAAGGCTGGCTCTTTCATTGCTAACGAATAGACGATATGATAGATGAAAACGTCTAATAGGGCGTGCCCGTGCTTCTACACCTGAAGCTTCTGCCCGTGGAGGTAAGCGTAAATAACATTAGACCGCTTTCATTGGTTCATTTACGAATTGACTAGAAAGTTATGTAGCACGCTTTCCTCTTCAATGGATGTGTTTGTTGTTGCGTCAGAAACGCAAGGACAAGCGTTATCGAAGACGTCACTTTGCTTGAAAGTTCTAAATGGTCAAAGAATGCTGAAAAACAGCATGTAGGGAATGGTGTTTTAGCTCCACTAACGAGAAATCTGTGGAGGGGTGAGGCATGCAGTGTGCGCCGGTGTTTCCCACAGCAAAATCACAGCTAATGGGCAGTGAGAGACACAGAGACCCACAGTCCACTTTTAGAAAACGTACACGCTGCGAATCTTTATTGCTGAAGAACGCACAAGATAAATCTCCCACCAAGACTACATTGCAGGTCAAGATCCAGTGCCTACATATACGGGGTTGCCGGTGAACGGTTGTGCAGCGTCCGCCGCGGTGGTGTAGCGGTTACCGTGCTCGGCTGTTGAGCCGAAAGTCGCGGGTTCGATCCCCGCCGCGGCGGTCGCATTTTGATGGAGGCGAAATGCTAGAGGCCCGTGTATTCTGTGATGTCAGTGCATGTTAAAGAGCACCGGATGGTCGAAATTTCCGGAGCCCTCTACTACGGCGCGCCTCATAATCATATCGTGGTTACGGCACGTAAAACCCCGCATAATAAAGGTGAACGGTGAATAAAAAAAAGGTGAATAAAAAAAAAACTCGCTAGCAGACGCTGCCTGCATCGGCGTTGCGCGTTCTCGTTCCTTGTGAGCTGGTAGTTCAGCGTTCATCGCAGAAAGAGCGTTTCCATAGTAACCGCGCGCCGTTCGCCTCTCTCGCCACACTGCGAGCGCTGAGGCGGTGGTGCCCTCTATTGCGCTCAATTAAATGTACAGCAAACGACGATACACGCCGCGACAGCAGACGACGACGACGATGGACGGCTACACGCCGAGACCATAAGGAGCTTCGCCCCAAAAAAATTACAGGCTATCCACGGGTGAATGATGAAGAGCTTGGGCGAAGCTCCTGAAGCAATCATGATCTCGGGATCCGCTTCTCGTTGAGCCCGTTTCGCAGCGGCGTCCTTGGCGCGCACCGTCTCGGGATCTGCCTAGCTGCCGCCAAGCGAGCGCCCGCCGCTGCGCATCGTCCATGCTCCACCAACGATCCGACACGTACGGTGACGATGCAGGAGAATGAGAGAGGCGCTCGCTCCCCGGCGACATTTGTTTTCGTGGCCGCTACAGGGAGCGACCGCCACGCCGCCACCCGATAGTGCCTGAAACGCGCTTCTGGGCACTTTTTAGATGCGACGTATCTTAAGGCGGAGCTCATCCGGCGGTGGTGGTGGTGTGCGGCCTGACCACCCTTACTGCGCATGCGCACACCCTCTCCACACACCTCCTCTTCACTCACCCTCTCCACTTTCCCTCTCCCCTCCCCCTTTCCACTCTTCCTCTGGAACGCGGGCTAGACATGCCGAAATTCTCTTCTGCGCAACGCCGCGATGAGCTCGAGCGCATGCGCGTCCCCTCCCCTTCTCTCTCCTCTCCTACGCTGCCCCCCTCTCGCCCGCCTGTCGACCGCGTTCCCCGCTCGCCCTGTGAGAATTAACGGCCAGGCTAGATGGAAGATACGACGCGCGTAGCGTCCCTCGTCGCGTTCCACGACGCGAGGTCGGTAGCATAGAGTTTCCTACAATACTTACTAGAGGGAACTCTGGCGCTAGCGTCTATGGGAGCTGCAATGCATCGCGCTTCAGCCAGCATGGGAATCATGGGTAGTACACGGATTTGTCTAAACTTCGTTCTTTTGGCTCCGTTTGGCTCCGCGTCGCCTGCATCCGCTTTGTCGCAAAACGAAGTTCAGCAAAAATCAGCAGTTTCACACCGATTCAAATCTGGTCACGAAGTTCACAACGATCCATTCTTTTATCCGAAAGAAAACCAAAACATAGCAATAAGCAAAGCCACAAGTGCGTTCGAAGCCCACAAGCACGAAGACTAGGCAAATCCGTGTACTACCCATCATTCCCATGGCGGCTGAACGATCGCAGCGCCAGAGTTCCCTCTAGGTCATATTAGGAAACTCTATGGTCGGTACGAGGCCACGGTCGGTAGCATGCCCAACGAACGCCAACGGAACGCGATCGTGCAAGTGCTCCGGCTTCGCATCGCCTCATGGTCCCCTTTAGCGGGAGATGATGTAATTTTTCTCCCTGAAGACGGCCGCTGGCCTAGGTACTGAGGAGGAGAACGCCTCTAGCCCACTTGTACCTAGCCGGAGCTGCCAGAGCACGCGCGTCGCGCCGGTGTCAACTCACGCCAAGGTAAGTTCTTGCATTCCTTGTTCTGCGGTGTTTTCTACGCGCGACGATGAAATTTGTATTTCCTTGGAACCTAGGAACACCGTTCAATTTGTGCGACACAAACGTATGCAGCTTCCGTCTGATAATATTGTATGGAAACGGTTGAATACCGCTTGTAGTTACTTTCTTGCGCTAGAGTTGAACTAGTAAAAGGTTTGTCACAAACACATTAGAGTGAATGCAATAAGCTAGGTCTTCGCTTGTACATACATTAGTGTGCAAAAACCTTATTTGCGCAGGTGCCCATGCTGCGACTGCAGTCGTAACCCTTTAACCCTTTGGAGTTGGCTCCGAGCCCATGGGGAAAGTTGGAGCTGTAGAGCTGTATTTAAGTACGCTTTGTTCGTGCATATTCTTCGTTTGACCATTGCGAAATATGGCAGAAGTGGTGTACTAATCAGTGCACAAAAATTGATGTGCCAACGTTAAACAAAAAGCATTTAATAAAACGAATGAGCTGTAGTGTCCCCATTTCACTTGCTCATGGGCTTTTTTTCATTAGCTTAATGGGCACAGCCACTGCTCTGCCAAGAAGTTCAAGGTGACACAGCTTTTGCATCGGTCTGGCTTTAATGAGGGCAACTTGCGCTGTGATTCAAAATTTTATTTTCAAGCCGGTGAACGAAGCTTCACAGGTCATGGTTCAAAAACCGTGGGCAGGACTACCGCTCAATGTAAAAGAAATCTAGGCCAAAGGTTTACAGGTTAGTATGATTGGAAATTGGGTTAGTTGGTAACAATTCATAGCTGGTAGAGGCAAAACAGCGCGAAATAACAGAGACCAAGGACGAGTAGACACGACACGAGCGCTGACTTTCAGCTGAAAAATTTATTGAAGAAACCTCATAATATACTCTACTGCGCATGCTCTTACAAGGCAAGAAACTCATGACGACGTCATGGCATTGAGGTGGTGTTCGCAGCCAAGAATAAAGTTGGCGATGTCTGCACAGCGGTGCGGAAAAAGGCCCAGTGGTGAAGGATTATATTCCATTAAGCACACGAATGTTTTTGTGCCATTGGCATTGTGTACAGCATACCCTTCACATTGGGCAATCGGGGCGATGCGTAAACTCCCAACTGAGGGAGCATCGAAATTCCCCGAGAGGTAATGTTTGCTCGACGCACTTGGCAATGCACTGCCAAGATTGCGGGTGCACCGCAGAATTTTCTAGAATGAGGATTCTTTTCCGCCACCACGACCAGTTGACACGCGAAATCTTCGAGGCCCGCAGAATACAGAAGGCAGGGCGTAACTGTGTCAGTCAGTCGTCAATAGCCCTACAGAAAAAGGCAATTTCCTTTTTAGATTCCTCTAATCGTTAACAGTGCTAACATTACTAGCAAGAGCGAGCCGAAGAGCCCGGATGAAAGCATGCCAGTTTCATTACCATCTGCTATTGCCATGTATTAGCATGGCTGCTATGACTAACACCGACATCCCGAAATATTTTCTGGCTGTTTTAGGTCAGCAGTTAGTGTGCAAGCTTCCTGAATTCTTCGATTGCATGCTATGTTCTATCGTGAATTAGAGGCTCAAAACATTAAGTACATGTACGTCAAGAGTTTCTTCCGTTGTTTGTTACTGAAAGCATGTTGTAAGGATGAGTATGTTTCTGTATGAGATAGATTTTGCACATAACGCAGATTCATTATTGCTCAAATACTGCAGAAAATTTCAGTATCATCGTAACCATCTTTCTAGGTAGCATTTGGCGTTGTCAGTTGCCTAGTTTCTGAAGGAAGAAAAAAATGGAAAGTGGTTTACATCGGTGATTCGCAAATACCCCCAACTAGTTCCTGGACTCCAATCTCGAAGGTGATGCTTCACCTCCATGCAAATGCATCGATGTTCAAAAAAAATGACAGAATTCGCATAAGACCTGCATATTTTTGTTGGAAACCTTAAGTATTACTTTTCATGTTGTTAACTGGTTTATTTGTAAAGGAAAAAGGCTGCTCAATTACCTTGTCTGCAATCGGTGCACTGAGTTTGTGTGCTATGCCTAATTTGGCAGTTGCAGGGTGGTGAGGCATAGCCTTTGAGATAGCAGACTTGCCTATTATCTTTCTGGTGCTCCTGCCACGGGCTGAAGCCAATTAAATCCTTGTGAAATGTTTGCCGAAGGTTCAACGGTGTGCACACTAGCATGTCCCAACTGATCAGGACAGAAGATAGTCAGCAAGTTTGGAGAAAATGTGCAAATTCTGCACGATGCATTGACATTACAGTGGACATTTGCTGGCTGGCGCATCATCTCAAAATCCAACATCAGGGGAAAGTACAGTGCTGCATGTCTGGAAAAAGGTTCATTGACTTAACACTAAGCGATGTCTGCCAAGGCGTCTAGCTTGCAAAGTGCAAAGAGAGAGTAAGCTTGCTTGCTCTAACAAAATTGCAGTGGTTACGAAAATGATAATGTGCATTTATAAGTACATACTGTCATAGTGCGCTCAGTACAAAACAAGTAACCAACTCAGGCATGTTGAGTTTTAAATAGCATAGGTGTATTATGCCCGGTGCCGCCTCACACAAGAAACGCCTGCTGGTGTGCCATACCCTTCTACCTGTGAACTTGCAGCAGTTGTGGACCTATTAATTAATTGCACCGTGGCACTGATAATGATGTAGACTTTCTAGAACAAATGGCTCGGCAGCTATAAAAGTGGGCTTGCAACGAAACGTAGGATGCAGATGGCACTTTCATCGGTATTAAAGGTTTTGGAAACCCGCTAATGCTTCGCAAGCTCGCCCTCGGATGCGTGAACATTTCTAAGGACACCGTGTGTGTCACTTATAAGGGTTTGTGCAGGTGGAATAAATAACGATTCCGGCATTGCAGAAAGTATCAAAGACATGCTTGGAAAATGTTCCGATTTGTTGTAATTTCTGGAACACATAGGGTAAGCTGCTGCATGCGTATGTTTGACTGACTTCATTGTGCGTTTTGCATGCAGGATGAAATTAGCATTCTGGGTATTTCCACAACCAGGACACAATTGTGAGACATACTGTTGTGGAGGAACTCGCTCATTTAGCCTACCTGGGATTCCATAACACACCTAAATTTAATTGCACTGTGTGGGACAATATCAACTGTTCAGTTGCACCTGCTTTTGGCTGTTACAAGTATTGTGCTGTTTACCAATGTCTTGCTGCTGTGCTTGTGTGTATTTTGTGGTTAAAATTGCTTTAACATATCTTTTACAGCGAAAGCTGTTATGAGATCATTTCACCGGCCGTTTTTGGCGCCGTAGTTGTCCGCCGCCGCCGCCGGCGTCCTTAACCAGTATCGCTCGAAATAAGAAAAAAAACGAAATAAGAAAAAAATTCCAGGATGGAACGAGGCTCGAACCTGGGCCCTCTGCGTGGGAGCCCAGTAATCAACCTCTGAGCAATGCCGGTGCTTGAAACTGCTTTGCAAAAAGGTCCTATAGAGGCTTCATGTCGGGAAGGAACGACATTAGCAAATGCAATATAGCGTGGTAGAAGAGTAAAATAAGCACCCAGCGTCGCACAACGCGAATTCTGTAACCAGGCGTCACACAATGCGAATTGCGCCTGACTAGCTATTGCGTAATGTTACGTAAATTTCAGTCACGTGACTAGTTATGTGGTTTATGGCGGAACATACCAAGTGAGTAGCTGTTACGCGCTGTTGCGTGTTTTAGTCACGTGACTAGTTGTTGGTGATGTTGCGTTTTTAGTCACGTGACTCTTGTTACGTGATCATACGTGCCTAAATATGCGTGATGTCGTGTGATTTTTCTCACGTGACTAGGTGGTGGGCGATGATATGCGATTTTTAGTCACGTGACTAGATGTTACGTGATTTTAGTACCGTAGCAGACTCTCCATCATATTTATTATATTCCATGCCGGATAATTCGGCGCACGTGTTGTGCGAGCAAAGCAGAAGTTGAAGACAACGAAGCGAGCGAGTACCGGTTCATGATGATGATAATTCCTGTTGGCACTACCCGGCGCAACAAAAACCTTAAAGGGGTACTGACACAAAATTTCGCGGTCGAGATAGCCTGCGGGATCGATTCCCGTGAACATGCGTAAAACATCTGCAAAATATCAACAGCGAATATAGCTTGTAAAGTATTTTAAATGAATTTTGAAGTTTACGTGAGTGATCGACACCCTCAAAGGTGACCCTCCGTGACACTCCTACTTCCCTCACGTGACCACGCTGCAACAAGTTATGATGACGTCTTTTTGCCGCGTTCGCTCCAGCGGCCTACTTCTCGGTGGCTCCTCGCGAACCGCGCGAAAGTGCGTCACAGTTCTGTGTGCTGACGTGATCGAGCGCAGCACCTGCTAGGTGGTGATAGTTGCAACCGGAGGCTTGTCGTTTTTGAAACCGAAACTTACATTGGTCGGTAATGAGGAGCCCGTAATTATTTTAGCAAACGATGTGCCGTGTTATGACTAACAGGCCCCCAGCAACACACTGCAGCAAAAAAACTGGAGGCCAATATTTTTGTGTCAGCACCCCTTGAAAGAGCGCCTCTCTTAAAGGGCCCCTCACCAGGCCACATAGCAAACTTTAATTAGACGATGGAAGTTGGCATGTGCCGAATTAAGGGCATTGTGCGGCAAGAACTTTTCAAATCGGTGCATTGCGAGCTGAGAAAAACAATAATTTGTAGCGACGGAAACCATGCTGCGAGGAGGCGAGCTTAGAATCTTTGCCACTCACACCGTGTAGCCTTTGCAAGCCAAATCCCTTCCTGCTCTCTTCGGCATCGGAGCTGGGGGATAACATGACGCATACGCATCAACACGTCCTGCGCATGCAAGGTCACGTGCTCATGGCGTGCCCGAGCCAGCCCTAGCATGCGAGCGGCGTCGTTGTGTCAGCGTTTTCTTTGGTGTACTGCCTGTTTCTGCGGGACGGGCATCACAGCTGCGGCATTTGTACGCGCACGAGACTAGCGGTATCAAAAGCCAGAGCCGCATGAACATTTAGGTAGCCGCCGGAGGATAAGTGAGCCTAATTAGCGCTGGAACGGGGTAGAAAATTACAGTTTCGTTGTCAGGGCTCGCGTGCTCGACGCGCAAACCGCGAGAACGCGAACGCATGCGAAAGGGAGACAGATTAGTCGCGCATCTAGCTGCGATTTGAAGTAAATAAACAAAGAAAAACCCGAAACATTCCATTTCTGTTTCTTATTATTTTTCTCATATTTCATTCATCTATTCAAGCAACAATTTACACAAGCTACACATGTCGCTTAAAATATATATCGCAGTGTCGCGTGCTACTGTGGGCGACATCACAGCACAGATGTCTACGTAGAGGATCGACGTCAACGCACAGACAACTACGTAGGGCCCTTTCTTGTACGTCATCCTCTCCTTCGTGGGGCGCGCACCCGCGAGACGAAAGGCAAACGGCGTTCAGCTTGAAATTTGACCTATTTCCGCGGCACGTAGCTTTGCAAATTTTGGCAGACGTGATCGTTAAAGCCCAGTGTATCCATTGCGCTCGTCACCTCAAAATCGTCAGACATGGTGAGGGGCCCTTTAAAAGTACACCCCTCGAAGAAAAAGATATGAGGATAACTTTCTAGTCATATCGGAAACTAAGATTTGAAAGCGTTAAAATGTTGACACTTGCCTTCACAGGAGGAACCTTCAGATGCAGAGGCCTGCCCACCACGAAATTTGAACGTGTTAGGGTTAAAGAACTTGTTTCACAGAAATTCCATCTTCGGTGTCATTGGTTGTGAGCGAATATTCAGCTTGGTCGGTGAGCGCAAATTTGAAATACATACGAAGAAATACACAATAAAATGTTTGGTGCGGGTGAAAATAGAACCCAGGCCGTCTGCGTGACAAGCAGATGTTCCACCATGCAGCCACGCCACTGACTGAAGCTACTCCGTAAAAAAAACGCTATTTCAGCTTACTTATTGAGCTTACTGTCCGTTGTCTACAAGCTATTTACAAAAGTAATTGCTAACAGAATTAATACGACATTAGAGTTCAATCAACCAAGGGCCCAGGCAGAATTTCGTACAGGCTTCTCAACAATAGACCATATTCATACTATCAATCAGGTGATAGAGAAATGCGCGGAATACAACCAATCCTTATACATAGCCTTCATAGATTACGAGAAGGCATTTGATTCGGTGGAGACATCAGCAGTCATGCAGGCACTGCGGAATCAGGGCATCGACGAAGCCTGTATAAACATAATGGAAGAAATTTACAGCGGATCCACAGCCACCATAGTCCTCCATAAAGAAAGCGACAGAATCCCAATAAAGAAGGGCGTACGGCAGGGAGACACGATCTCTCCAATGCTATTCACCGCGTGTTTACAGGAGGTTTTCCGGCATGTACCAACTAGCCCAACAAAAAGTTCTATTAAGGTTTTCCGGGCCCTAGATTGGGAAGAATTAGGGATTAGAGGTAATGGAGAGTATCTCAGTAACCTGCGATTCGCTGATGACATTGCATTGATGAGTAAAATTACAGCTCATGATTACTCAACTGGATACGGAAAGTACAAGAGTAGGTCTGAAAATTAATATGCATAAAACTAAAGTAATGTGGAACAATCTTGGCAGAGATCAACGCTTTGCGATAGGTGGCGAGACACTGGAAGTTGTAAAGGAGTACGTCTACTTAGGGCAGGTAGTAACCGCGGAGCCGAACCATCAGAGTGAAATAACTAGAAGAATAAGGATGGGATGGGGCTCATTCGGCAAGCATTATCAAATCATGAATGGTAGTCTACCACTATCTCTCAAGAGGAAGGTATATAACAGCTGCATCTTACCGGTACTTACCTACGGAGCAGAAACCTGGAGACTTACAAAGAGGGTTCAACTTAAATTGGGACGGCACAGCGAGCGATGGAAAGGAAAATTATAGGTGTAACCTTAAGAGACAGGAAGAGAGCAGAGTGGGTCAGGGAACAAACGGGGGTTAAGGATATCATAGTTGAAATCAAGAAGAAGAAATGGATATGGGCCGGGCACGTAGCACGTCGGCAGGATAACCGGTGGTCATTAAGGGTAACTGACTGGATTCCAAGAGATGGCGAACGCGTGAAGGGGAGAAAGAAAAGTAGGTGGGTAGATGAGATTAAGAAGTTTGTAGGTATAACGTGGCAGCAGAAAGCACAGGACCGGGTTGATTGGCGGAACAGGGGAGAGGCCTTTGCCCTGGAGTGGGCGTAGACAGGCTGATGATGATGTAGTAGATAGAGTCTCTCTAACGCATATAATATTGCATTGCAGAATCGTAGAAGCGCACGAGGCGTAAAAAGAAGTGAAGTGCGCAACGTGTGGGTGTTTTAACGCTGCCCACCCATTAGCAAGCGTACAACTTCGCAGGTGCGGCTGGCACGTTACGGACGCGTAGTGGCTACTTAGCGAAGTTGCGAAAGGAAGAATTGTGGCGTAGTGGGCTGTTGGGACTCGGTTGCGGTGGGTCTTGACATTGGTAGCTGGCCCTCGTCGTCGGACGCATCGTCCAAATTTTGCAGAGAGGAGAGGCGTTCGTACGACATGACCGGTTTATTTACATAGTTGTATGAAAGAGCATGAATGAAGGAAGGATGATTTCACGAAAGTCTTCGGCTTTTAAAGCCATGCGTCTGCCAGCACTACGATACTCGGGGAGCGATCACAGCCGCTCCCGCCAATCCGATGTCTCGCCGTCTCGGGGCCCAACCTACGAAAGAGGCTAAAGGAACCAAACAATACATCTGGTGAGGGCTTGGTCGAGGACAATACCCAATCGAGCCACAAGCGCCCCGCACAATATCCGCGCTCGCGTCTCAGACTCGCAGCGACCTGATCCCGGGAACTCCTGGCGAGGAAGGAGAGTCCGAGAATGGGGAGGTGTCGAATTCGGAGGACAGGGCGACAGTCCACTCCAGCACGTGCAAACTTTCATGTCTGCGTTCGAGCAAAAGAATGCAGTGGCTTGCTGAGAATTTCTCCAGAGGTGCCATCGCACGCTGAAACGACAGGGCGGGAAAGGGCTCTCCGTCAATTCCCCTTCGTTTTGCTGGGAATCCGTCCACGGCTGCATAGGGCATCGACGTATGTATACGTCGATCATGAATCACCAACTCGTCCAATCGTCCACCTTGCATAGGGGAGACCCGCTCAAGTTTGCCCGCCGAGGCCAGGGCTTGCCGTTCCCCCGCCGGAAAAAGCGTACACTAGTAGCGTGTTACGACCCTTCCGCTCCCTTTGGCTCCCACGCATTTGCGAAGCGCGCGCTGCACGTGAAACGCCCCTCATTCCGCGATGTCACACCAACAGAAAGGGGGGAACTATTGCTGCGTCGTCAACTGGCACAATCGCTATGCAAACATGAAGGGGTCGGCTCCACCAGTAAAATTCTACCGATTCCCAAACAGATGGCATGAAAAAAGCAGCCGACAGGCATGGATGCGAAGCTCACGCTTAAGTGGGTACGACCACGACAACTATGAAAAATTTTGCAGTGGCTTAGCTCGGCTATGCCAGGATATATGTAGCGTTAGCAAAGGTTCAGATGATTATTCTTAGCTATCCAGATTGTCTAGGATTAGCTTGATTGTCATGCTTACTGCTGCTCCAATGACACACACACGGTATACGTATTATGTGGCACATGCATATTTATTTTTGCTCAACGTCAGGTTGCTTCATTCTTCGTACGCTGAACCGCTAATTGCCAGGCAACTACTTCGGGATCCGATGACATAAGTTTCTCGGCTCTTCTGCGCCGTTGAGCAGCATTCGCGCTCTCCTTCTCGATGGCGTTAACCACCTGCAAACGCCAGTCAGAGGCGCTATCAAGCGGCACCAGCGCATTGTCAGACGGCGACAGCACATCGAACGCGAAGAGCTGCGCGCGCCATGGCTACGACGTCACCCCTCTCGAATGCGCAGAGCAGAAGCGGCGAGTCACGCGCGCCGGCGCAAATCTGTCTGCCCGGCTACGACGCCACGGCCGCTGGATAAAAAGCGCATCCAGCGGCCGTGCGCCCACTCTCCGCCACCAGCAGCGGCGTGCCGCGCGCGGCGGTGGCGGAGAGCGCGTGAGATGCCGGCTCCACACTGATCCTCGCGCATGCGCAGCACGGCTCATGACGCTCCACGAGAAATCGGCTCCGGCTGGGCAAGTGTAGCTAACGCTACAAAAGTAAAGGTTTCACCGCAAGGGCGAAGCAATGAATGCGATAGCAAGAAAAGCGGCCCGTGATGGACGCGCTACTACGCTGCATAAACATCTGCCCTCCGGCAGCAACTATACTCGCGGACAACTTTTTTTTGGCAATGAAGCGAAGGCTACAGAGACACAATGCACGTATCCTACCGCTAATGAATGTAGTCGCACAATTGCGTCCGTATTTTCTGCGTGAGATATATAAAATACTCCTTCATTTTCTACATGTAGCTTTTTGAGACGGAACGCAGCGCACACACGCGAGAGAGAGAGAGAGAGAGAAAACGTTTATTAGGTGGCCAGTAAGTGAATGTGGGAGGGTCCCTTATTCCAGGAACCCTCTGGCCTGGACCGCCTGCCGGGCCGGCGCCACGAGTTGGTGCTGTTCGACCAGGTCCGGCTTCGATATCGCAGACTCCCACGCTTCATTAAGGAGGCTTGGGGGTGCATCTGTTGCTGGTGCTTGTAGGGCTGGGTTGCTGCCTTTGCATTGCTGCAGAAGGTGCGCTAGGGTGTCTGCCACTTTACAGTGTGGGCAGATGTAGTCGTATGACGTTGCTTTTAGGTGATGCAATAGAACGCCGTGTGTAAATGTGTTGCAAACAAGCGAGATATTTGTATTTTTTTTACTTTATACGCTGTCACTTTGCGTGTTTGCGTGCGTGAAAAAGTCGCGCCTTTTACCCGTACTTTAGATGCTAAGCAGCGTTTGCGTCGAAATGCAACGCCAGCCATCACTTTCCACGGCGTTACGCGACGCGCGCCAAACCGGACTACTTCGCGTAGCACATGTGCAGACGCTCCGCCCCCGTAGCTTTCCCTTCATTGCCAAGAAAAGTTGTCCGCGAGTATAGGCACCGTGCAGTCGAGTTCGCACGTGTGACTGCAGCGCCAGAACGCACAGCCCAGCGGATAAAGAAAGCAACGTTGAGACGGCCCAGGGACAAAATCAAGCGCGATGCGCGTCCCTCCGCCTCTGCATGAGTGTGCAGACAGTAGCCGGGCCAGAAGGGGGGACGCGGGCGAGCGTCTGTCTTCTGCCTGCCCCTAGCGGCCAATATCAGCCAACTTGAGACGGCCCACAGCGAGCAACGCAGCTCCCTCTGGTCAGTGGACGGTGCCTATACCGCGCGAGCAGACAGCGGAAGGGCAAAGTTCTCCCTGCGCAAATATTAGAAGAAGCGAGTGAGCTGGCCGACGACTTTTAAATGCACCCGTTGCGCTCCTCGCGCCATCTCGCTGGTAATGAAGAAACGCTTATAAGCACCTGCCGTCTCCGAGTCCTGCCAGCGGTAAAGGGTGTGTATATAACGCTCGCCGTTAGCTACCTGAAGGATCTGCTCTTTGTGGCGTAATGCTTAGCGCCACATGCTGCTGAGCGAGAGGTTGCTGGTTCGATTCCGCGCTTCGGAAGCATTCTTCCGAATTATTTTTCTTGGGGACTTTTTTGGGACTTATATATATATATATATATATACACAAACTTATACATGTACGGTGTGTGACGGCGGCGACGGGGACGGCAAGAACCAGCCGAGACTGTCCATATAATTGAATAGAAAAAAGCGTTAGCCGTTGTTGCACGTCCATTGGTTTTTTTTGGCAGTTACAGTGAAGTAGCTGTTAATGTATGTGCAGGTACAGCCAGTACAACACGGTGCACTTTCGACAGTGACCAAGATAAAATGACTTGACGGCAATTGGCTCTTCCCCCGCAGATTGCACACAAAAACGTTTTCCGGAAAGCTGGGCTCTCGTCATTTCCCTCTTAATAATGCTATATGCCACGTTGATAGTACGCACGCTGTTCGCGAACTCGGAGTACCGGCTATGAGAACGGCAATAATGCAAGGAAGGACACGCGAGGTAGATGTCAATTTTTGTTGCGGCAAAGAAAGCAGCCCAAAATAGACCCTTTATTTTTGGAGTGTTGCGTACCGCACGATAACTCGAGTGGTTGCTAGTAAATTAAGGTATCCCAACTAATAGCAGTCACAGCGCCATTGCCGCTTAACCTAAAGCACGAGATGCGGCCTTACCCATGCATCCAGTAACAAACATAGCAAGTGCGTAGTAAACACAGCAAATCAAATACAACAGGTATATTCGCAACTTTCAGCGACTATAGGGGGCGCCACGATGAATCCAATATGGCTGTCCTTGCGGTGATACGTGTTTGCAGGCAACGCACGGACACATTGCCGCGTGCGTTTCCTCTGGTTGCTCCCGCTTGTCGGCTCGCTTCATTTGCCATGGCATTGAAGTTCCCGTTCAGGAAGCAGCTAACGCTCGACTGCCTAATGTCGCATTTAGAAGCCACGACAGGTTCACGCATGCGCTGCCTCATAGAAGGCGAAAAAGTGCTCAATGCGGAGCACGTTTTATGCTTCGGCGTGAAGACTGCTACAGAGACTTCGTGCGTTGTTCAGGGATTGTGCTTGCAAACGACGCACGTGCGAACTGATCCCCACGAAGCTTGGTTTCAACCTAAGGACGACGGAACCATTAAGGTGAGTGCATGTGCCTTTCAGTTGTGCGACTTGCTCTTGTAGCAGGTAACGTGTCGTGCTGCTGAGATCGAGGATGCATGTCCGATTCCCGGCCCCGATAGGGGGGCGAATGCATAAACAGCGGTGTGCGATTTAGATGCACGTTCAAAAACACCAGGTGGTGAAAATTAATGCAGAATCTCCGACTACGGCGTACACCGTAACCATACGACATTTACTGGCACGTAAAACCGCATATGTCATGTTCGGTCGCACTACATATTACGCGAGGGCTTAAATCCAGTTCATGGCGCTTATTTACCGGGCACTTCTCTTTCTGACAGTTGACCCGGTCATGCTTACATGTATCCAACGAACGAATATTCTGTAGCAGTGAGTACGGAGTTTGTACTACAAACGCCAACACCAGTTTTTTAAGGAGGCGCGTCAGCTCCATACGTGTCTGCAAAATCTGAAAAGTTATACGCCTCCTCGTCCTACTCATTACCAGGCGTGATGAGCGAGTATTTGTGCTTGTTTGCGGGTGACGGCGGGACTGCACAGGCAAGGCTTCGGGCTTAGTCGTCACAACGTGAATCGGCGCAAATGCACGGCGTCGGAACTATGGTTCTATTTGTGTGATTGTAGATACAGCGCGGTAAGGAAGGTTTATTTTAATTTCTTATAAGACCATGCTGATGGGGTTTTGAAGGTGCTTTAACCAAATGCTTTTTTTAAGACATAGCAGGAGAACTAGGACAATGTATCAACAGAATGTACTATAAAAAGATCGTTGATCCCTCCGTCATAGGAATCGGATAACACGAAAGTAAAGCGTGCCCTTACAGAAGCAACTGAATGTTTACAGAAGTAACTGAATTGATATAGGATAATTTGCAGAATTTATATTGATGGCTGGCAGCTATAGCATCGTTCACCATGTACTTAGCCTTCGGTGCACGTTAAAGAACTCCAGGTGTTCGAAATTTCCGGAGCCCACCACTTCGGCGTTCCTCATAATCACATCATGGTTTTGGCACGTTAAACACCAGGTATTATGATTATTATTATTAGTATTATAGCACCGTTTAACGTAGGTGCACCCACGGTACATCTCCATCCCTACGATTAATGTCGATGTTAAACGATTAAACAAACCCTTGTGGTAGCTGTAGTAGTTAACGGTGAAAGTGTAATTAGAGAACGAGGTGTGATAGCCAGAAGAGCGTCGCATATTGGACGCAGAACTTGGCGGCCATCCTGCGGCATGTTAAAATGTGTTTGAACACCACGGCAGGACTAGAGGCAAACGCAAAGCGCGTCGTGCCGGCCCGGTAGCCCGGCCGCGATTTTTCTCTGGGCGAGCGCGTCAGCGGGGAACGCGGTGTTACAGCCAGGTGAGGCAGGCGCGCGTCGCAGAGCTATTTTGGGTTTGGATTAGCGTGATGCTATGAGCGAGGCCGACGCTTTTACGACGCTTGGTCTACGATAGCCACCTCGCGGTGCGTTAAGGCATTGAAAAAATTTAACTGCTATTGAAAACGCGTTGAATGGGACGGACGTGTAACGCGTTGCAGGGGCTAAGCGCGGAGGCCACAGTAATGACGAATTACTTTACTTTACCGCTCCCAGAGGGCAACACCACCCCGCCGACCGGCAGAGTGGTAGATATAAAAGGCGCGTTTGTAAAGCCTCTAGAGTCTGTGACCGTGGCGCAGTGGATAGCGTGCCCGGCATCTGTTGTTGCGAACCGAGCGGTCGTGGGTTCGATGCGCGTTGACAGAACTTTTAGGGGCGAAGCTCCTTATAGCGGCACCCGTTCGTCCCTCGTAGCGTAGTATGTAACCAGTCTTACGCTTTGACCTGCAAGGTGGTGCCGGTGGGAGATTTTTCCTGTGCGTTGTTGAACAATAAAAAATTCGCAGCGTTAGCTAAAAGCCGACTTCTTCTGTCTCTCATTCCCATTAGCAGCCATTCTTTACCTCCAAGGCAGTGCCTGGTGAGATTTCTCCTGTGCGTGATTAAACAATAAAAATTTTGTTCAAAACGCCGTTGATTGATGAAATAAACCAACAAAAGACGCCAGATGTTTTGTAAAAGCCAAACGAAAGAACGCCAGATGTTTCTAAAGCAAAGCGAAAAGACGCCAGCTGCTTAAAGAAAGACGCCAGATGTTTTCTAAGCAATGGTTTTCTAAACAATGAAAATTCACAGCGTACATGTAAAATTAAAGTGCGCTGCAAGTCGTCATAACTCATCGAACCTTTAGTATAAACGCGCCCGATCTCACGTCGGTGATGATGTACTGGGCAGAATTCACGAAAGATTCACGGTTTACCAATGAACCTCCGCAGCTTCGCCCACTCATCATCATTCACTCCGTGGATATGCTGTGATTTTTTTTCTTTACCATCTGACCGCGTAAATTTTTTCGTCGTCATTTCCGTGACGGAAATACGTCAATGAAGTCTTGGTGAAACCCGGCATAAAACACTTTCGTGTTAAAATAGCAACTGCGCCAATACTCACGCAGAGCTAAGACTATGTAAGAATGGCAGACTGGGCTTGTTGGTTTAACATATTTGAAGTTTATGGCGCGAATAAGACACGGACGTGTGTGTTCCTTATCTTCGTCCGTGTCTTATTCGCGCCTTAAACTTCAAATAAGCTAAGACTAAATAAGCTAAGGAAATACAAAAGATTGGTTGTGGAAAAAAAGGACATTTTATTGACATCTGCAAGTTCAATGATTCTAACATCAGTGTAGACGTTTTCTGCAGGCACACTGCAAGTGTCCAGCAGGGAATTCAATGCGCTGCAAGCATGTAGTTGCTCTACTGCTCGCTGCTAACAGGTAAACGTCTTGTTGTGCAATTTTCGGTGACCTTTCTTCCTGTGTACGTGGAACTAGAATGTCTGTAGTCGTGCAACATTTACGTCAGTTACACCTATTGTGCGCTAGAGAAAATATTTTCTATTAGGGGCGAAGCTCCTTAAGGCGGCACCCGTTCGTCCCTCGTAGTCGTCGTGGTCGTAGTAGTGAGTAACAAGTCTTACGCTTTGACCTCCAAGGTGGTGCCGGTGGGAGATTTCTCCTGTGCGTTGTTGAACAATAAAAAATTCGCAGCGTGCGCGTTAACTAAAAGCCGAATTCTTCTGTCTCTCATTCCCCATTAGCAGCCATTGGCATGTTCCAGTAGGAAACGTTAGTAGAAGTAGAAGTGTAAGTGTTAGCTAAAAGCCGACTTCTTCTGTCTCTCATTGCCATTAGCAGCCATTGTTTACCTCCAAGGTAGTGCCTGGTGAGATTTCTCCTGTGCGTGATTAAACAATAAAAATTTTGTTCAAAACGCCGTTGATTGATGAAATAAACCAACGAAAGACGCCAGATGTTTTGTAAAAGCAGAACGAAAGAACGCCAGATGTTTTTCTTAAAGTGTAGTAGTAGTAGTTGTATTTAGCCACCTCGCCCGATCGTCAACGTCAACGGGGATCGTCAACGGGCGAGGTGGACCGGCAACGGCGCGAGGACCCTGCCGTACGAGAGTTAAATCACACTAAAAGACATACTTTGCGGGCGATACACTCTAGTGAGCTTTCAACTTTTCGTCTTAATGTACATGATAAAGAAATTATTTCTACGAAAAACGCAAGGCACACCTTGAGCAATATGTTTGGTTTTGGGACGCTAAATGGAACCATGAGGCGATGCGAAGCCGGAGCACTTGCACGATCGCGTTCCGTTGGCTTCCGTTGGGCATGCTACCGACCTCGCGTCGTGGAACGCGCGTCCTGTCTTCCCTCTAGCCTTGCCTTTAATTCGCACAGGGCGAGCAGGGAATGCGGTCGCTCTTGGCGCTCTTTCGCTCGGGAGCGGACTTCTTCCTTGCCTTTCACCGATCACAAGTGATAATGAAGGGACCACGTAAACCAACAGTACAATAAAAGTTTGATGTTTAATATACACACGATGTTTCACACTCTTTATATTATGTACTGGGCGCATTTCACGGAAGAGTTTCACGGTTTACAGATGATTCCCTCCGTAGCTTCGCCCCACTCATCATCATTCACCCCGTGGATATGCTGTGATTTTTTTTGCTTAGAAAATAATTTGATGTGCATGTAAGTATTCTTTTTTGCTTATGCAGGGCAGGCATTGACAAGTTGGATCAACTGACGTGCACAGACATGAAGCGAGTGTATGGAAGGATGAAATCTACTGGATATTACAGACCAAAGAAGAATAAAGACCTCTGCCATGTTAAAGCGAAATTAAGGCGTCGGCAGGGCAGCGAAACTTTACAAGAGATACGACAACAACTGATTGCTGCTGCTCCAAAGAGTTCGCTGGCCATGCATTCAAGAGGACGATTTCATGTCGAAAACAAAGAAAACATGGACATGGACAATAAATTGGAGCTTCAATCTGAGCCCTTTCTGCTTGTAGAGCACATGGGTATTGGTAAGGAAATGCACAAGTACCTAGACCTTCTCTATCACCAAGTGGCATTCAAAGAGTGCACCCGCTTCAAGTTATACCGTTCTACAATGGAAGACCTGAGCCATGGTGCAGTAACATTTTATCAGAGGTCTGTTGTAGTCACACCGACTCAGGCAGCTGAAATATGCTCATTAACAGCAGGGCAAGACCACTCTAAATGGCAGAGGGAAAGACTGCTGCGGATAACCGAAAGCAAGAGCAATAGCCTTTTCAGGTTTGAGCCCTGTGATGAACGAGCATGGGAAAAATATTGTCATATTGCTGACCGACAGTTTTCAAGGAAACGCAGCCACACGGCACGGCAAATCATGCGAGAAGCCGTTATTGCAGGAATATGTTGTATTCAGCATGTGCGTTACCATCTGATAGCCCTAGGCATGCGCAGATGCACGCGCACGCGCCTTATCATGTCAGCTAACATCTGGGTATATTAACCACCACGGACTAAGAATAGAGTTGTTTGAGGTACTGGGTCGGTGTAGTTACTTCGCGACCCTGCGGCTCTCCGACGTAGTTCGGCAGAGCATGGCGGCGGATGCCACAGTTGGCGACGAGTGGTGAAGTGACCGAAAGCTGAAGCAATGAGCCTGCACCAACCGCCCGAGTTCCTGCCGACGCCCGGGAAGCCTACCCTTCCGTGGACGCAGTGGCACCGCCTTTTCAAGAATTATCTCCTGGCATCGGGGAGCGACGTCCACTCATCTGCTCGCCGTAAAGCTTTGCTGTTGCACTGCTTGGGGGTGGAAGGTCAGCGATTGTACTACGCATTACCGTATACAGCGGGAAAAGAAGAAAGCGGCCCGAGCGACGAGTACGATGCAGCGGTGGCTACGTTGGACGCCTACTTTACTGCTAAAACGAACATCGTCGTGGAACGGCACCGGTTCGGACAGCGCACCCAACTGCCTGGGGAGACCGCAGCAGCATTCGTCACGGCACTGCGCGAGTTGGCATTGTCCTGCAACTTTGGGGAGCAAACTGACGACTTCATTCGTGACCAGCTTGTAGCGAAAACGAGCAACCATGTTCTTCGGGAACGCCTACTTCTGGAAGGAACTTCGCTTACGCTTGAACGTGCGCTGACTATCTCGAACAACATTGAAGAAGCCACGAAATACTCACTTGAGCTACAGTCATCAGCCGCGAGCATCCAAAAGGTGGATAAACATCAGATGCCAGCCCGTACAGAAGCACGAATGCCGTCTTCGCAGCACAAAGCGTGTTTTCGTTGCGGATCTTCTCGGCATCTCGCAGATTCCAAAACATGCAAGGCGCGGGATAAAACATGCAGTAAATGCGGCAAACGGGGACATTTCTAGCGTGTATGTCGGAGCGGCATGCCAGACGAGCGGGCACTAGCTGTCCGAGAGGTCGATACCTGCAATATATCCGAAGACCTCAACGTGTTGCTTCTCGCCCGGCAGAAAAAAGCAGCAATACATGTGGACACCCTCGTGCAGGACGTGCCCGTACGTCTCCTCATAGACACAGGCTCTGCTGTCTCGATTCTGTCGGCCGTCACGTATTCGAGGTTGAAATGCCCTCCGGTGCAGCCGACCTCAGCGGCACTGTACGATTTTTCTCGCCGCAGAATAAGCACTGAGGGGTGTCTTACGGCGCCAGTCTTCTTCCAAGGTCGGCACGCCGACATACTTTTCTACGTCGTCAAAGGCGGTACGGACATCCTCGGTATCGACGCTATCGAAGCCCTGCGGCTGCACATCAATGGTATGTCACTTCAATGCACTAACATTACGCAAGCGCCACAAGGCCTTGATCCTGAGCTTTTCTCCGAATTTTCAACCTTGTTCGATGGAAAGTTAGGGCTAGCAGCAAATTTCATTCACAAGGTCAAGATAAGACAAGGGGTCACGCCTGTCGCTGCTAAGTTACGCCGTTTGCCATTTTCAGTGCGAGACGCGGTGCGTGAAGAGCTGCAGTGCCTTGAGCAGAATGATGTGATAGAAAAGGTGGATGCCTCAGAATGGGTATCACCAATCGTAGTAGTGGCAAAGAAAAATGGCAAGATAAGAATTTGTGTCGACCTACGCGAACCGAACAAAGCGGTTGTCATTGACAAATTTCCGTTGCCTCACACGGAAGAACTGCTGCACAAACTTCACGGTGCAAAGTATTTTTCCAAGATTGATTTAGCAGCCGCATACCACCAAGTCCTGCTGAGTCCTGAAAGTAGAGAATTGACTACCTTCATCACCGATAGTGGATTTTGCCGATTCAAACGCGTCTGCTTTGGCCTTGCATCGGCACCGTCTGCTTTTCAGAAAATGATGGTCACTATCCTGCAGAAGTGCAAAAATACTTTGTGCTACATAGATGACGTGATTGTGTTTGGTAGCACGCCTGAGGAGCATTTCAAGAACCTGAAGCAAGTGTTGCACCTGATTGCAAAGTCGGGATTGAAGCTGAATGACAAATGCATTTTCAATGTTCAAGAAATAGAATTCCTTGGGCACATGATAAGTCACCAGGGTATACGGCCGCTACAAAGCAACATTGACGCCATCAAGGCTGCACCAGCACCAACGGATATCAGTACCCTGCGCTCATTCTTAGGAATGGTTGGCTATTACGCAAAGTTCGTACCTGACTATGCAGTGCTTGTTGAGCCTCTTCGTGAGCTCTTACGTAAGAATTCCACGTTCACTTGGAATCCTTCCAGACAAGCTTGTTTCGAGCAGCTGAAAAGTAGCTTGTCCACAAGATGTTTACAGCTTTTTGACCCTGTGGGTGACATTATCGTTACCACAGACGCCTCATCCATCGGGCTAGGAGCAGTGTTGCAACAGACAAGAAATGATGAGCTAGTAACGATTTCATTTGCTTCTCGCAGGCTTACTCCACAGGAACAAAAGTACTCCGTTGGGGAACTGGAAGCCCTTGCATGCTTGTGGGCATGCGAACACTGGAGAGTCTACCTTTGGGGCCGTCCATTCACTCTGCGCACCGACCACCAGGCTCTGACTACACTCCTAAGTACAAAGGGAGTAGGTCGCCGTCCGTTCCGAATAGCAAGGTGGCACGCAAGACTACTGGCATACAACTTCACAATTGAATTCCAAAAGGGTGACAAGAATACGGTTGCTGACGCTCTTTCAAGGATGCCTCTCCCAGTTCAAGTGGAGGAGGAAGAGACTGGGGAGACCGTTTTTGTGGTCTCACCATGCGTTACCCATGGGGAGTTTGTCGCTGAAACAATGCAAGACCAGCTGCTGCAACAGATCATGAAGTGGGTGACTTCGACATGGCCTGCAGTGAAGACGTTGCCTGCCGATGCAGTTCCATTCTACAGGGTGCGGACTGAGCTCTCAGTCGTTGGAGACCTCCTACTTCGTGGAGACAAGTTCGTCGCACCTTCATCTCTCATAGGACGGCTACTTGACGCAGCCCACGAGCCCAGGAATAACAAGGACCAAACAGCGACTACGTGAGCAATACTGGTGGCCTGCTATGTGCAAACAAGTAGAACAGTTGATTGCATCTTGTGGTGTATGCCAATCAGTTGACAAGTCTGCAAAACCAGTGACACCACCATTGCAGCCAGTTGCATTCCCGTCGGCACCATGGCAGAAGCTAGGAATTGATATTGTGGGTCCTTTTGCGAGCGTGTCTGCAGATTGTCGTTTCGCGATTACGGCCATTGATTACTTCAGCAAGTGGCCAGAGGCTTGCTTCGCTGCGAGAGTGACTGCTACAACAGTTATTTCCTTTCTACGAAGTATTTTTAGCAGGGAAGGATACCCAGACGAGATTGTGAGTGACCATGGTCCTCAGTTTACAGCCTGCGAGTTCGACAGTTTTCTCAAGGAACGCGGCATCACCCATACGTATTCGGCAGTCTACCACCCGCAAGCGAACGGCCAAGTGGAAAGATTTAACCGGGTGCTCAAAGAGTATGTTCAGGTCTGCACGCGTGAACGTCGGTCTCTCAAGGAAGCCATCACCGAATATCTAGGAGTTTACCGTTTCACGCCGCATGCCACTACAGGAGTGAAGCCTTCCGTTCTCCTGCACGGCCGCCATCCCAGAACTAAACTGGATCTAGTAGGAGCGCCAGGTAAACAGTTTTTTCAAGACCCACATGCAGCAATGGAGGCCGTCCGCAGCAGGGTAAAGCAAAAGCAACAAGCAAGTAAGACCTACACCGACCGTCGACGAGCTGCAAAGCAGTCTCCGTTAACAACAGGTCAACCGGTACGAATCAGGCTGCCAGATCATGTGCCTAAGGGTGCTGCGAGTTACTCAAGCCCGTTCACAATCATTGACCAATGTGGCCAAGACACTTACAAACTAAGTGATGGTCGCACCTGGAATCGGAATCGGCTAGTACCCTGCCCTCGGCCTGCTACTCCTGTAGAATCTTCCTGTTGTGACTCGCCAAACGATTCCGATGATGCACCCCAGCCGTCAAACCTTGGAGCCTCAGTTTCAAGGGACCTTCCAGAACTGAGGCGGTCGACGAGGCTAAGAAGACCACCGTCGTGGTTAAAAGACTATGAACGACATTGAGTGCTATGTAGTGTCTACTTATTGTTACTCTTTCTAAGTGATTGTTCAAGTTTTTGAGGGGAGGGAGAATGTTGTATTCAGCATGTGCGTTATCATCTGATAACCCTAGGCATGCGCAGACGCACGCGCACGCGCCTTATCATGTCAGCTAACATCTGGGTATATTAACCACCACGGACTAAGAATAAACAGAGTTGTTTGAGGTACTGGGTCGGTGTAGTTACTTCGCGACCCTGCGGCTCTCCGACGTAGTTCGGCAGAGCATCGCGGCGGATGCCACAGAAAATGCACAAAAACTGGTGAGGTAGTTTCCACGCTGGGCCTTGTGATCAACCCTGCTGTTCCGTGGTTGGAGTTCAGCCCGGATGGAGTTGTTTTACACCGAAAGCTGTTATGAGATCATTTCACTGGCCGTTTTTGGCGCCGTAGTTCTCCGCCGCCGCCGCCGCCACCGGTGTCCGTAACCAGTATCGCTCGAAATAAGAAAAAAAAACGACAAGAAAAAATTCCAGGATGGAACGAGGTTCGAACCTGTGTCCTCTGCGTGGGAGCCCAGTATTCAACCTCTGACCCATGCCAGTGCTTGAAATTGCTTTGCAAAAAAGGTCCCATACAGGCTGCATGTCGGAAACGAACCACATTACCATATGCAATATAGCGTGGTAGAAGAGTAAAATAAGCACCAAGCGTCGCACAACGCGAATTCTGTAACCAGGCGTCACACAATGCGCATTGCGCAACGAGTAGGTTGTTGAATGCTTCCAACCCATTACAAAGGGCTGTGCCATAATTCTTCATCGTCATCAGGCACAGCATCAACAAAGTGCGCATAATGCCTTACATGCGTTTAGCAGGTACGACGACTCTCGGCAGAATGACGAAAAAATGGCACAGTGCCTGCTGCCCTACTTCTCAAAAAGATGGTTGATCCCTCCGTCATAGGAATTGGAATAACACGAAAGTAAAGCGTGCCCTTACAGAAGTAACCGAATGTTTACTGTACAGTGATATAAGAGAGTTTGTACCATGTATATTGATGTCTGGCAGCTATAGCACCGTTTAACGTGGATGCACCCACTTTGATGATTCGTCGTACATCTCCACACCAACGACTAACGTCCACGTTAAATGTTTAAAACAAACCCTTGTGGTAGCTGTAGTAGTTAACCGTGAAAGCGTAATCAGAGAACGAGGTGTAATAGCCAGAAGAGCGTCGCATAGTGGACGCAGAACTTGGTTAAAATGTGATTGAACACCACGGCCGGACTATAGCGAAACGCAAAGCGCGTCGTGCCGCCCCGGTAGCCCCGCCGCGAGTTTTCTCCGGGCGAGCGCGTGAGCGGGGAACGCGGTGTTACAGCCAGATGAGGCTGGCACGCGTCGCAGAGCTATTTTTGGTTTCGATTAGCGTAATGCTATGAGCGAGGCCGACGCTTTCACGACGCTTGGGCTAAGATCGCCACCTCGCGGTGTGTTAAGGCATTGACAAAATTGAACTTCTATTGAAAGCGCGCCGAATGGGACGGACGTGTAATGCGTTGCAGGTGTTAATCGCGGAGGCCACAGTAATGACGAATTACATTCCTTTACTGCTCCCAGAGGGCAACACCACTTCGCCGACCGGGCGAGTGGTAGATATAAAAGGCGCGAATGCAAGGCCTCTGGAGTCTGTGACCGTGGCGCAGTGGATAGCGTGCCCGGCATCTGTTGTTGCGGACCGAGCGGTCGTGGGTTCGATGCCCGTTGACGGAACTTTTTTCTTTGCCATCTGATCGTGTAAATTTTGTCGACGTCATTTCCGTGACGGAAATACGTCACTGAAGTCTTGGTGGACCCCGGCATAAAACACTTTCGTGTTAAAATTAGAATGATTTATAGCGCAGTGGGTTCCTCGCAAGTGCACTTGTATTGGTTGCCAAGGAAGCCCATAAGCGCCTGATCCATTTTCTCGGGGTGTCAGTAAAATTACAATGATTTAGAGCGTAGTGGGTTCCTCGCAAGTGCACTTGTGTTGGTTGCCAAGGAAGCCCATAAGCGCATGATCCATTTCCTCGGGGTCTCAGTAGAGTTCTTCACCCCCCCCCCCCGTCTCTCTCCCACGTCAACGTATGTTATACAGCATGACGGGAGAGGGAAATAGCGACCGGGCGTCACCCAATGCAAATTACATAACTGGTGGGCCGTTTAAAGCTTCCAACCCATTACAAAGGGCTGAGCCATAATTCTTCATCGTTATCAGTCGTCGCGTCAACAAAGTGCACATAATGCCTTGCAGACGTGTAGCTGGTGCCTCGCTTCTCCGTAGAATGACGAACAATGGCTTAGTAGGTGTTTTTCCAACTTCACAAAAATTGTGATTTATGGCATAGTGGGTACCTTTACAGTGTACTTGTATTGTAGCCCCAAGAGAGCTTACAACGGGATCTAGAAACGCCGCTCTTCCCGCTTTCGCTGTGACTGTGCTGCGGTTTCAGCGCAGGCCTGGCGTTTTTTAGGGGAAAACTCAAAAGATTTCCACTCTGGTGGATGAAAAGAGAAATTCGTTTCATAGTACGTGAAGGCCACACTAATGTCCAACGGCCTACACACAGTTACTACACAAAGTGCAGTTAGGGCTATTCCTTCTGGAATTACATGAAGCACACTTGATTGTGTACAGTCAACAGGAATCCCTAGTTATTCCAGTAAAAATATGTATGGACTTTGTTGATGCACTTGTCCGTCGACTTCAATATGTGTACTTCACACACTACTTGCACGAACTGGTCAAGTATGTAAAATGACGAATATTGCCACGCGCGTTCATGAAATTTATTTTGATGGATTCGGGTTTCACCCAAAAAGACTGTTCGCAACTATCAGCGCAGACCGCACCGCAGCGTTTGAGAAGCTTTGCGATTGTTGTAGATCATTTTGTCGAGATTGCGCGCAGGACGCGAACAATGAAGTTCATTCGAGAGTTTATGCGAGCACCAGCGATGATCCTGGAAGGTTCGGTGGCTACTGTATAAAAGACGAGTTCTGCTGATGATCAGTTTATCGGCGGCCTACGCTGTGTCAGACGCTATCAGCGAACAGTGTGTATTGCTGTAGTTTGACTTCGTTTCCCGGGCACAGGTTCGCCCAAAGAAAGAGTACCTATTGAAAATCGTGGGTTCGTGGATGCTGGAATTCTTGGTGGATAAGGTGGAAACAATAGTGGACAAGGTGGAAAGAATAGTGAATGTGGTGGAAGCTGTGGTGGTCATAATGGCTGATGATGGCGAGAGTGAAAAAAATGGTGGCAGATGGTGGTGGTGGTGGAGAGCTTCTTTTGGTGTTAAGTGGAAATGCTGGCTGATGGTGGCGAGCAAAACATGTTTTGGTGGATGGCTTGGTGAACAAGCTGGATGACGGTGGCATGATGAAAGTGCAGGTGACATTATATGAAATCACTGTCACTTCTAATGTTTTCCTGTTGAATGTGCAGAAAAATATGTTTAAAGTTCAAAGAAGCCAAAGCCTATCATTAAGCATTCCAGCCCGCTTTTTTTTTATTCATGCGGCGTCAATAACCGCCTCAAAATTTGTGGAGTACAGCAGCCGTGAATGTTTACATTTTGCGCATGTACTTATCTGGTTTACATCCACGATGTGCTGCTGCATTGTGATGTTTACATGTCTAGAAGTGTCGGTGTGAACAGCGACAGTAACTGTGTTACATCGCCGCGCAGTTGCCGAGAAGTAAATGAGCCCTTCCAGCGGGTAGACCAGAAAACAGCCGCCGCTTGATACCGCCACGCTAGAAACTCAACTCTGGCAATTCTTGCACACTCACTTATTTCAGACGCACTTTAAGTAAGGTAATAGTGAAAACGCATGCGAAGATAAAATGCACAAACTTTTACATTCGTCCTGCGTCGAGATAAGCCCCACGAAGCATTACTTCCACCATCATATTCTACCACCATGATTTCCACCAAAGGTTAGGCGTAGCGTACAGACCGAGTCCGTCTACGTGTCATCGGCGCTTCTGGGTTTAAGGATACACAATTCCGATGAGTACGAATGACTTTACAGCACAGCTGTGGCATCGGCCAACCTAAATGAAGCATTTTTTCTTGTGCACGGTGTCCGCACAAGAAGCGATGAGTATAGATGCGACGCGCTTCCAGCAAACGCCTCCGGTCACCAGTCTCCGCCGGTGGCACTCGCCGGCGCTTCTCTTACACGTATGCGAGAACATAGACTTGACAATTCGTACGCCTTACTGAACCAATATGATGGCATATTTTCCCCGCGCACTCACTTGTTTTTTGGCCAGCTGTTATGCAGTTGTAGCTAATGATGCAGCGTCAGATCAGTAAGCTGGCACGGCTGCGCTGTACGTTGCGCGAAAAAAAATATCCCAATACTCAATGAATTGTACGCGTGTATTTATCGAATGAGATTAGAGTCGACATAAAGCCTCTGCATATGTCGCCCTTTGGAAAAACCGAGAAACCGCTATCAAACTTCGCAGTAACATGCGGTTAACTATACCCGCTCCTCGGTCCACTTGACATTTTTTATTGGTGTTACGTTGTGAATTCTAAAAGAAAGTTAGCGCTCTTGCCATTATCGATCGATGTGCCATTAATCACCGGCAGCAGTTTGTTTTCGTTTAATAACCATGCAAAGTTTAGTATAATATGAAGATCGCGTCTCTCTCCAATATGAGACATACAAAGCTAAAGCCAAACGGTGTATTAGCATGTTGACCAGTCATTTTGTAGGACGCAAAGCAAGTGTCAGCGTGGCGTCCATTAAAGAAAAAAAAAATCAGCGTTGCGTAGTGGTACTGTACTCGGCTGGGGATCCGCAGGTCGCACGTTCGACTCCCGGTAGCTGAAGTTCTTTTTTTTTATGCATACGGCTTTTTTTTCTTTTTCTTTTGTACTAATGCTTCCTACACCGCCTTCTACACAATTATTTATGTGTGACAGCGAGGCACGATGGTCCTGACGCTGTAGAGACGTTTTACGTCCAGTTATTCTCCAGCCTCCATCATACGCCAGCATCCAGCATACAGCATGTGCCACCACCTTCCAGCACCATAATGCACCATAATGATGGATGGTGGAATCCACCATTCGTCATGGTGGATACATTTTCAATAGGGTCGCGTTTCGCCTTGAATTCGCCTTAAACCCACCGACTGCTGCCTGCGTCAATGTCACAACCACATCGGAATATGTAATGTGGGTAGCATTAATCATGTTTGTTTTTGTGTGTTTATAATTCATTCATTTTGTCGGTTATTGCGTCACATTTGTCTCTGTGCGGATAGCTCCAGCTGTGACGCTTATCAGTACGCAACACTTGAGGACTGCTGAAATGGTTTATTTTGTGTTAAGATGCATCAAACCATTTGCACCATAATAAAGAAATGCAGCTTGCCTCCAGAGAAGTGTTGGTAATTAATTGTTACCCTCATTAATGTTTCTCTCCTCAACTTGTTTGCTGTGTGGTCGGTTTCCTTAAGATCAGTGTTCATCGATAAGCTCTGCGTTCCGCCACAGTCTGTCAGTTCATGATGGAGGTCCCAGCACCATGTGCTGCGAAAATCACACCCACAGGCAGCTCGCACTTCTATGGTGAGCTGATAATCTGCAAGCTAAGGATCTTGCGAGCTATACAACTCTCCAACAACGATCACTGATAGGAGAAGAACCTGGCAACAAATTACACACATCGCGCAGGGCCCTTAAAGGACACCTGACAGCAAAATTTTTGTTGATGACTTTTTTACTGTAATTTGTAGCTTTGTGTCTGGCAATCCCTAAGCTAAATCGTAAATGCTCTAGCGTATCGCATAACTCATTCTAGCGTAGTTAATTGCGACCATTTTAGTGTCACTTCAAAACGCCCGCCTAAAAACCACAAGAAACTGGCGCCCCATGCGGGGGAGCGTCAAAGACCACGTGCACACAAGCTGTGGTGACGTTGAAAGCGCGGTTTTCAAATCGGGGCACAGCGCGCGGTAGAGATTGAAAGTATGTGGGTGCCTCGGTATGGGTTAAACCTGTTAAGCGCGTGTCCCCTCACGAAAACTTCCTCGAGAGCAGGCCGACAACAAAGCAAAAGGGGTGCGGAACAAAAGGCCTAGCCGGGTGCCCGTCGTCGTATTGTGCACGTGCGCCCCGCAAACCTTCTGTGACGTCCACAATACTTGCTTTACTAGTGGAACGTCACACGGGGCCTCTATCTACGTCGTACGAGGTGCAGCCAACTCAAGTGAGCACTCCACGCTTACTTTAAAACCAAATTAAGATATCTTAAAGGCAACGTTCGTCACTAATAATCTGTCAGATGTGCCCCCGTATACAGGAAAGTCAAACAACACAAACATCTCGGGGTTTCAATTTTGGTGTCAGGGGTCCTTTAAGTTAGTCTTCTGGTAATCGGAAGGACTTGCTCTACAAGCTCAATGACTCTAACAACTGTGACGTCGCCTATGCCATGGTGGCTCTGCTAACCCTTTTCTGATGTCTCATGGCAATTGTCAGCTTTTCACTAGCCATATAAATATCGATACATAAACCTGACTAGTCATCTGTTTTCCACACTCTGCTATGGATATTGGACAAAACAACTGTCTTTAAACTGTCGATATAAGCAACAGAATCCATTCTGCTTTATCCAAGGATCAGTCACCACCTGCTGGCAGATGCCGTGTAGTTAACAAAAATAGGTGCATGATTACACTGAATATGGGCTGGGTGCTGCTTTCTGTTGCACAAATGTGTTTGCCTTAAGACCTGAGTGTGCTAAAGCTTCCTTCTGCTAAAGTGTAGCAATTCAATGAAAAAGCAAGATCAGCTTGCACTGTTAAGGGCTACAACGTGGCTATCATGTGTGCTTCAACATCGGAGCTCTGAAAATCTAGCTGCAAAGCTTTATTACACGAAACGACCTATGCCACTGAAGTACACAGCAATGAGGTCCACTGCGTAGCTGAAACAGCATGCTTGTAACATAAAACAAAATGTACATATAGCGTCGTCATCAGAATGTGTTCCACAGTACAACACAAGAACAATTCATATTTACATATCACTATTTAATTAGGCATGGAATGGTACCTACGCATCAAATCGAACAAGGGTCTGCACAACAATGAGCATAGCCACCGCAGCGGCACAGTGCTTACAGGTGCTTTGTTGCTGAACCAAAAAAAAAAACATGGCTGATCCCTCGGTCATAGCAATCGGTATAACACGAAAGTGAAACGTGTCTTCACAGAAGTAGTGCTTATTGTGTAATGATATGTGAGATCTTGTACAATGTCTATTCGTGTTTGGCAGCTATAGCACCGTTTGACGTGGATGCACCCATGTTGACACCATGTCTCTATCGCGACGACTAACGCCCATGATCATGATTAAACCGTTGTGGTAGCTGACGTTGTGAACATATTTGGACACAGCGAATCGTGAATCCCGCGTAATGATGATATCAACAAGCTCCTAATCAAAACTGGTACGCGGTATGCACTTCTTCAAAGCGTCGTCAATTAAGGAGAGTAACGGCACTGTGTGCGTTTTCTAGTAATGGGTAGCCGACGCCTGTGCTCATGCATAAATAACACACACTGCGCTTCAGCAACACGGGAGGTAGAGGTTTGTAGCCTGAGCCGCAAACGCGTGCGTCCCGCTGGCCTCTGTCTCGCAGGCACTGCTCTCGCTTCACCAAGGCACGACATTCGCCCGTCGAAATCGCATCCTTTCTGCAACGCATATTGCAGCAGTTTTGTTAGTCGGTGCTCTCGCAATTGAAGCAGTCGGCCGCGGAGAAATCCCGTTGGTGCACGTGGAAGCTGCACTACTCGATGAGCCGACGCGCGCTAACACGAAGCCAAAGGCAAAGAACGTAACTGCGTCAAGGGTGCCTCGGCGACGCCAGCGCGGCCAGTCTACCTCTCTGGTATCGAGACGCTTTAACCATGACCTCCGATATCGCGTGCAATCTCGGAGTAAGCGCTAGTAAGTGTCGATCGTGAAGCATTACTTCTTTTCACATCTCACAGACGGCGGCACCGCCCCGCTCCGCCCGCCGCGAAAGAGAATGTGTGAAAGATATAAGGCGCGTTCGCGCCGTGTCTAGCATCTCCCGAGGTAGCTTAGTCGGTAGGGCGTCGGCCGCTTGCCGTCGCGGCCACAACGTCGTGGGTTCGATTCCCAGCGGGGTATCTTTTTCTTGGTTTTTTTCTTTCTCACCCGTTGGCGTCCATTTTATCAACGTCATATCCGTGACGGATGTACTTGGTGGACCCCGGCATAAAACACTTTCGTGTTAAAAAACACGGGTTCGATCTCCCACGTTGCAGTTGCGGATCTATAGATGCGAAATACGGGATACTCGCGAAATGTATAATGCCGGTGCCCGTTAAAGAACCCCGGGTGGTCGAAATAGCGAGGAGCCCACCGCTAGGGTATGCCTCATGATAATGCAGTAAAAGCTCATTTATTCGAACTCTGTTCATTACGCCCTGGACCCGGCACAGCCCTGTGTATTTCTATGGGGGAACATTCCTGATAATTCGAACGCGTCGGTATCTACAACACTTAATTCGAACTGGAAGCCCCCTGACTTTCATCGCTCCTCGCAGAAGTCGGCCCAGAGTGATCACATGTTACAATACGAAACCCTACATACTAGAGATGCAAAACAACAAAACAGCAGCATTTCTCCGCAAATGAGAACTCGGACGCTGCACTGCAGCTCTTGGGCAAGCTGTAAATGATGCTTATGAAGTCGCGACAGAAGAAGCGCAAGAAAATGCAAATTAGTGGTTACTTTTAATTTAGACTGCTTTAACTCTGTCGTGTAAATGAACTTGTTTTGGAGCATAAATAGCGTCATATATTTCGACATTGAGGCTCACTCCTCATTTGAATGCATGTCGCTGCTTGTTTCTGACGTGTCAATTAATCCTGTTGGCTGTTAGAGCTCCATAAACTTACGAAGTCACTTGCCACAAACGTGTAATATCGCCTAATTGGCGATTACGAGTCCAGAGGTGGCGTCTTAGGTTGATGCCCACGCAGTGCGGTGCGATGTCCGTTCATTCTAGAGCCTGCCCGCCAATTCAAACTCCGCTTATTTGAACAATCTTATACCCACCTTCGAGTTCGAATTAACGTGTTTTTACTGTATTGTGATTATGGCATGTAAAATCTGAGGAACCTTTCTGTTGTTGCAACCATGAAAGGATTAATCCTCAATGGTGGTACAGGGCTCAGCTGCTGACCCGAAAGTTGAGAGTGTAATTCTACAGCAGATGCATTTCGAAGGAGTTGAAATGCTGTACTCGTGGAAAACTAGACTCTGCAATCAAGCGAAGGCTGCAGAGCCAAACTACGCTTATGCTACTACAAATGAATATGGTCCCATGATTACATCCATGCTGCCTGTGCGAAATAAATAAAACTACATTTTCTATAGTAAGCTCTCTGAGACAGGATGGAGCACAAACAAGTGAGATAATTGTTTTACTCTATGAATTGTCATTTCGCGTTCTTGTACATGTGAGAAACTCCTGCCTTTTACTTTTACGTGCACAGTCGAGCTCAATATGACTTGCAACAGGGGAGCGTGTGGCCTGACGAGTTTAAAGATTTCGCATTCCTTTCACTAGCCATTATTTCTACAACTAAACGCTGTCCTCTCACTGGGGATGTTCCCAAATAAGAAGATAATAGTAAGTTACAGAAATGAAGCAAGTTGAAGCCGTGCGCAACCATTGAGGCCCCGCGCTGCCGTGTTGCAAGTCATATTGAGCGCGACTGTCCCTCAAATGCTCAATGGCATCTGTACCTTCCCAAAACCGCACGTCTCATTCTGGACCTTCCCTCTACTCGCCTAAGAAACTTGCGATGAACTTCACACCCAAATGGTTTTCTAAGCAGAAAAATGCTGTGCAATGTGGGTGCGATGTGGCCACCACTTTCCACAGCAGTACTAATTGCGCGGCAAGCTTAATTACCTTTCGTAGGAGTACATCGGCAGATACTCCGTCCCTATAGCTTCCCCATCATTGCCAAGAAAAGTTGTGAGTATAGAGACCCATGTACTTCAATACAGGTGCATGTTAAAGAACCCCAGGTAGTTGACATTTGCGAAGCCCTCCACTACAACATTTCTCAATCATATCATAGTTTCAGCACATAAAACATGAGCAATTAATATGAAAGGGTTAAAGAAGTACCGACAGATAATGTGAAAAGATAGATAACTTTAGCTAGATTTGTGTGGACACACACACACATCATCTACGAAATATCAAAGGCTGTTTAGCCTACATCATATTTTAAATGAATTCTATAGTGTATGCTGTGAAACGTAGTCCCTTAAGCAGGTTGGAAGAACCGCTTGTCAGACAGCACATGTGCTGACAATTTACAATACCAACGATAATGATCATTGCCTCATCAAGAACAGCTAGCATTTCCCGTGGTATGGGACCCCTAAGAATTCTAAAAAGCTTTAGATGCTGTATTGCCCTTTCAACATGCACCCTGGCACGTGCAATCTCCACAGTTTTGTGCGCATCTTGTGCCTAAACCTGAGCCTGCTTTCGAAGAAAAGATGGCTGAATCACTCCTATCCCAAACGTGGTACACTTTTTATCTATGTTAAACCCCTTGTCAACCATGATATCGTCTCTAAAAGGTTCCAGCTGGCTCAGAATTTCTGATTCGTCAACGCATGCTTTATCTGAGACACGCCCTCCAAAGGAGTCGCTTACAAATGTTATGAGAGCTCCTGGCGATACACCAAGAAGAACATTCGCTGTGTGCACACCCTTTTAATGAGAGTATGTGAGAATGCGGCATGAAGCGCAATAAGATCTTTCAATCTGCACTTCAGTGCAGTCAAGCACAACTCGCACATCCCTATACGCAGCAAAGCACCGTGGCTCGTTTCGCTCAAGCTACGTTTTGCTTGACCAGGGTACTGCAGCCTCGAGCACAGCTGCCAAAGGTTGTATAGTGTTGTAGAAATATCTGCGCACACTTGTTTCAGATATCCCAAACAGTGTGGCAAAACACTTGAATGACAAAAAAATCTTCAAGCGCGCAAGTACTACAACAACACTCTCCAGGACACCTTTATCCGTTTTAGGAAAAGTATCAGTTTTGGCAACAGCCTGTGGGATTGACATTAATTATGCAAGTTTCTACTCATGTAAATGCTTTTACAGCAGCGTCCGTGTTCAGCTGGTCAATGAGAGTTGCCTGTGAAGATGTCGCAACGCCCGTATTATCTTGTACACCAATGTCGTTACTGGCAACTTCACAGCAACTCAACTGCAGAAGCATTTCGACCGCTGTGTCCACCAGTCCAGTAATCTCACGATGACTTGCGCCAAGCTGCAGGAGGCCTTCTGCAGCACGCTCCCGCCCTTCACCTTCATCTTCCTCAGTGCCGTACAGCTGAAGTACAGGTGGCTCTGTGCCTGAAATGCAATGCACTATTATTTTCCAATAAAAATAAAACATCAAAATGTCTTTCAATCACTCAAATTAGGACACAGTATTTCGGTAGTAATGTAGCATTAGCTGTGAGGCAGTCTTGTTTTGATATATAATATTTTCTTTAGACAAGTGCTGACATCAATATACCATAAAAGCTAGGAAGAGATTGCACAGAACTTGAGTCGATTGTATACCGCCCAGAAAGATATATTGAATTGCGGTTAAAACGAGAACATTGTTTGTCACATCAGCGGCAATGAGCATTTGTCCCATAAACAAGGAGTTATATTTTAACTTGGCCCTGAAAGTGATGAAGAAATGAACCCTTGCGTCACCTAACAGTGATGTGTGTCAATGGATCAATGTAAAGGACCCATGCAGGTAGACTTATTTTGCTTGAAAACAAATACCTGGAACTTAAATTTGCATTTCACGCACTCCTGACAGCTTCTCTATGTGCTTGCTTCTTTTTCGTGCATTGAAAGGTGGCACTGCTGGCGTCATCCTTCAGTTCACCGGCGGAGAAACGAGAAGCGAGTACGGCGGTCGGTGCCAGCGGATTAGACACCACCGATTTGATTACATGCCCTCCCGGCCAAACAGCAGCCTGGCTGGCTACGCAGCATTTTCAAACCTGCAAGAACTGTACGTGGTTCTAGTGTTTGACTTTCACCGTCACAACGATTGTCATTGTGTGCAGTAACCACAGTTGCTGACATCCCTAAACCGTTTGAAGAGAGTTTAGAGAGAAAGAGTCTCTTCTGAAAACTTCTAGTCGCTTTCCAGAGAAGCCGCTGCAAGGTTGGACACTTGAAACAGTACGCTTTCTATTGCCATACAAAACACAAAGGCGATGAAGGACGGTAGACAGTCGCTTTAATTGTTTAATTTTACTGTTACATATAATTCCTAGACAGTGAACGTAGTAAAAAAAATAAACATGGTTGACCCCTCCGTCATAGGAATCGGAATAACATGAAAGTAAAACGTGTCCGTACTGAAGTAGTTGCGTGTTTGTTATACATTTATATGAGAGAGTTTGCACAATGTATACAGATGTCTAGCAGCTATAGCACCGTTTAACGTCGATCTACCCACTTTGACGCTTAGTGGTTCATCTCCATCCCGACGACTAACGTACACGTTCAATGATTAAACAAACTTTTGTGGTAGCCGTAGTAGTTAACGGGGAAAGCGTAATTAGAGAACGAGGTGTGATGTCCATAAGAGCGTCGCATATTGGACGCAGAACTTGGTCGCCATCCTGTGATTGAACGCAACGGCCAGACTAGAGGGAAACGCAAAGCGCGTCGCGCCGCCCCAGTAGCCCGGCCGCCATTTTTCTCGGGGGGAGCGTAAGCGGGGAACGCGGTGCTACAGCCAGGTATGGCTCTAGCCACCATAAGCCAGGTGAGGCAGGCGCGCGTCGCAGAGGTATTTTGTAGCGTTAGCTACACTTGCCTAGCCAGAGCAGGTTTCGCGGGGGTCATCATGAGCCGTGCTGCGCATGCGCTCGCGACTCGCCGCTGCTGCTCTGCACATTCGAGAGGGGTGACGTCGTAGCCATGGCGGCGCGCAGCTATTAGATGCGAAGTATCTTAAGGCGGAGCTCAATCCGGTGGTGGTGTGCGGCGTGACCATCCTTACTGCGCATGCGCATACCCTCTCCACACACCTCCTCTCCACTCTCCCTGTCATCTACCCTCTCCCATTTCCCCTCTCCACTCACCCTCTCCCCCTCTCCACTTCCCTCCCCGCTCCCATTACCCTCTCCCCTCCCCCTTTCCACTCTTCCTCTGAAACGCGGGCTAGACATGCCGAAATTCTCTCCTGCGCAACGCCGCGATGAGCTCGAGCGCATGCGCGTCCCCTCCCCTTCTCTCTCCTCTCCTACGCTGCCCCCTCTCGCCCGCCTGTCGACCGCGTTCCCCGCTCGCCCTGTGAGAATTAACGGCCAGGCTAGATGGAAGATACCACGCGCGTAGCGTCGCTCTTCGCGTTCCACGACGCGAGCTCGGTAGCATGCCCAACGAACGCCAACGGAACGCGATCGTGCAAGTGCTCCGGCTTCGCATCTACTCATGGTCCCCTTTAGCGGGAGATGGTGTATTCGCCTTCGCTGTGCAGTCGCCGTCTGACAGTGCGCCGGTGCCGCTTGATAGCGCCTCTGACTGGCGTTTGCAGGTGGGTAACGCCATGGAGAAGGAAAGCGCAAATGCTGCTCAACGGCGCAGAAGAGCCGAGAAGCTTATGTCATCGGATCCCGAAGTAGTTGCCTGGCAATTAGCGCTTCAGCGTAAGAAGAATGAACAGAGGAACGCTAAACGTGCTGCGGAAAGCTAAACGTGCTGCGGAAATCTGAAAAGCTCAGAATAATCAGCTGAACCTTTGCTAACACTACGTATATCCTGGCATAGCCGAGCTAAGCCACTGCAATTTTTTTGGTTTGGATTAGCGTGACGCTGCGAGCGAGACCGACGCTTTTACGACGCTTGGGTTAAAATCACCACCTCACGGTGTGTTAAGGCATTGACAAAATTTCAATTCTATTGAAAACGCACCTAATGGGACGGACGTTTAACAACAAGCGTTGCAGGTGCTAATCGCGGAGGCCACAGTAATGACAAATTATTTACTCTACCGCTCATAGAGAGCAACACTACCCCGCCGACCGAGAGCACTATGAGAGGAGAGTGGTAGATATAAAAGGCGCGATTGTAAAGCATCCAGAGTCTGTGACGGTGACGACGAAGACGACGTTCCGAACGGTTGCGTATTTCATGTTCTCCGCTTCAAAGGATTCATCGGTCTTAGGCCGAGGTGCTGCTCAGGCCTCAGCTAGTAGTAATGACTACCGTGTTGTGCTTCCTCGCCTACCTTCCGGTAAGCTGGTCGTCGACTCCGTTTTTCTACATGCAGACTTAGCTGGTCGCCCATACCGGGCTCAGGACTTCAGAGACGCCCTTCGGGATGTCATCGACATAAAGGAAATCAATTCTATAGGCCAGTTTCAAATGTCACATGTGTGGATGGTGACGTGCAAGTGAACGCTAACGAAAACAAAGCTTGTGACACGTAGTGAACTCTTCGTAAAAAGCCGGCGATGCCTTGTAATCGACCCGGAACCCACAGAAGTGAAGATGAAGCTACTATGGCTTCCCGAACATTTGGAAGATGCCTACATTCGAGAGGCGCTACAGGCTTTCGGGAAAGTCAGGACAATAACAATGGAAAACTGGAAAGTGGCAGACATGGAAGAAATGCGGACTCTTAATCGTGATGTGGTATTGTCCCTCGCCGATGGAGTTCGAGTGGGTGACATTCCACACCTTCTTACTGTCTGTGGAGTTCAGAGCCTCATACTGATTCCTGGTCGCCCGCCACTTTGTCTACGTTGTAACAAGGTTGGACACATCCGTCGCAACTGCAGCACTCCCCGCTGTGATGACTGTCGACGCTTCGGTCATTCCACCGAGGACTGCGTGATGACGTACGCTAACAAATTACGGCAACGCACGCAGCAACAAGAGGATAGCTTACAAGAACACATTATGGATATTTTAAGTTATAAGGCGCGAATAAGACACGGACGAAGATTAGGAACACGCACACACGGAGCGCCCGTGTGTGCGTGTTCCTATTCTTCGTCCGTGTCTTATTCGCGCCTTATAACTTCAAATACGTTAAACCAACAAGCCCAGTCTGCCATTCTTACATATTATGGATGCCACGGAGGTTTTGGATGCGACAGGCGACTCTCCGGCTACAACCGATGCGGATGGATTGAGCAAATTGCCCCCTGAAGGCACGCGAAAATTGCACCCTGATACGGCTGCGGGAAGTGCCACGTGCGAAGTAACAAGAGACCCATCCAAACAGCAGCCCAAAGGTAACTTTGAGAAGCCTGAGGCAAAGGAGGTAGTCCCTGCGAAGAAGGCGGCTGAAGATGTTCCACTTGCTTATTCTTCAGTTCCTCAGCAGCCTTTTCATCACGGTGCAGTGTCAGAAGACGACATGCAAGGTTCTCCTGAGGCTACAATTCCTAAGCGACGCGCGACGTCCTACAGTTCGGCATCCAGCAAGGACAGCGTCACTGCGAGTGTGAATAGGAAACCACGCCGTCGGCGAACTTCCAAGCACAAAGGAAAATGTCGGAGGTCAAGGTCTAGGAGGCCTGGTGGAGGTTCAAGGGAAGCTTCACCGTCGTCCTCCAGGACTGACCACATGGGACAATAAGCATAACTGTAGGTAACCATCATGGCACAATCCGAGCGACTCAACTTTGCGACTTTGAATGTACGTGGTCTTAGGTCTTCGCAGAAAGAGGCGCAGCTCCGTAGACTTATCGCACGAAAGCGCCTCGACTTTGTCGCCATTCAGGAGAGAAAGATCGAGAATGACGAAGAGACTGAGAGGGCCTTACGCCCTTTCCTGTGTGACTATAATGTTTGTGTTTCACATGCAAACGGTTTATCTGCGGGCTGTTGGTTGTTTCTGCGAAAAAGCCCACCCTGTTCAGCCATTACTACCAGTGTCGATAACGAAGGCAGATATATCTGCTGTGACTTTGTATTGCAAGGAGTGCCATGGCGAATCATTAACCTATATGCGTTTAATGAGGTTTCACAGCGCCTTGATTTATTCAACAATTTATCTGGCCTAATTGTTTCTGACCGATGACTGTGTTAATGGGAGATTTCAACTGTGTGTGTGATCCTAACGACCGCAGCAATCCGGATAGTCGACGAGATAAGAGTGGCGAGCTTTTGTCTGACATTGTAGCTAACGCAGGGCTTATTGACATAGATACTTGGGGTCACGTAACTGCGTATACCAGACTACAGCGATGCTCTTGTGCTCGCCTTGATCGGATTTACGTGTCATCATCACTTATCTCTCGTGAATGGTCATGCAGCACTGAACCGGTTTCGTTCTCCGATTCCCTGAATTGGTCGTGGGAGGCGCGGCTCGCGGAACTGGAAATGGGAAGCCAACTGGCGACCCTTGACCAGGCCCGGCGAGCCGCTGTAGCCAGTGGGGCCCTGGAAGAGGGGCACCACCCACCCTAACCACTCCAAGGCATGACATAAATAAATGCTTCTTCTTCTTCTTCTTCTTCTTCTTCTCAGATCATTGCATTGTTATTGGACAAATGGGTGCCAACCGCCGAAATAAATTCCGACCACAATGGGCGCTCTGGAAGATAAACTCAGAGCTTCTACACGATCAGGAATTTATTTATCGAGTTAGAGCGGCAAAGATGAAATCGTTTTCCATGGGGTTGCATATATTCGCTGCTTGGGAATTGTTTAAACAAGAGGTTCGCTCAATAGCCATCGAGATTGGGTCTGTGAAATCTTACTACAGGAAGAATGAGGAAAAGACACTTCTTAAAAGCCTCTGTAATTTGTATGAGATGGAATGCGAAAGGCCAGGCGAGTACACCAATGACATCGAAAACATTAAGTGTCAAATACAACATTATGAGACTATCCGCTACAGAGGGGCACGTGTTCGTTCACGAAACAGGCGGACACTCAATTCTGAGCAACCGACACGTCAAGCTCTGCTAGATGAACGTAATCATGCTATTTCTAAAGCAATTCCTGATCTATATGCTAACGGAACTCTGATAACAAACACAATAGACATAATTTCTCAGTTTGAAAGGTACTATGAAGCTTTGTTTAGTGCCATTTCATGCGATTCGGATGTCGACCTAAACGCTACTTTTGTTTCCCTTTTGAGCCCATTGAATGACGATGATTGTGCTGCCATAAACAGTCCAAAATAAATACAGGAAATTGAGCAGGCAATAGATCAACTACCTTTATCGAAGACACCTGGCCCTGATGGAATTTCAGGCGAGTTTTACAAAACGTTTAAAACTACTATTTCTCCGATTTTGCTGGATATCTTCAAAACAAGCTATGACATGAAGACGCTCCCACGGTCTTTCTGTAAAAGTCATACGGTCTTGATACCAAAAAGCTCTGATAAAGAAAAACTGCGTTGTGTTGAGGGTTACAGACCAATATCGTTATCAAATGTTGATTACAAAATCTTTGCGAAAGTCCTATCAAATCGGTTGCAATTTGCGCTGTCGATTCTCATTGGTCCTCAACAGACATGTGGAATTAGAGGTCGCTGCATACAAAATAATATACACGTCATGCGTACAGTTCTTCAGTACTGCTACAGTAGTCAAAAACAGCTGGCAATGTTGCAGGTAGACCTCGCAAAAGCTTTTGATCGTGTGAGCCATTCATTACTTTTTTCTCTCCTTCAACATGTCAATATTGGTTCCATAGTACTTAAAGGAGTCAGACTTTGTTATAATGATTCTTCGACTCGTCTAATTGTTAATGGTCACCTTTCAAAATCACTTGCTATTGGCTCGTCTGTAAAGCAAGGGTGCCCAATGTCACCACTTTTGTTTGCCCTTTATCTTGAACCACTGTGTTTGAGCATAATACAATCGAGTCGTATCCAAGGATTCAGTATATTAGGCAATGAAGTTAAAATATTAGCTTATGCAGATGATGTAGCGATCCTTTGCACCGATAAACCAAGTGTTAAAAATGCGATATCTGAAATGGGGAAATTTGGCATTGTCTCTGGAGCTCGTTTAAACTCCTCAAAAAGTTTAGGATTATGGTTTGGCTCATCGGGCAGTACGCCGAACCAGTTTGCAGGCGTTAACTGGACTCGCATTCCACCAAAGTACCTCGGTGTACCACTAGATGCGTATAGATTCAGTGCACGCTATTGGAAAGAACGTGTCCCTTTGATTGAACGGCAGGCCCAGGCATTTGTTCCATATCGCCTTTCAATTTTTGGGAGAGCCAAAGCTTGTAATACTTTTTTAGCAACAAAGCTTTATTATGTGCTGCAGCTTATTCATTGTGCTAGGTGTTACGTGCAACTCTTCCATCGTATATTTGCAACTTTCATGTGGTCTTCGACTTTTGAGCCCATGCGTCGTGACAACATTTTCAGACAAGTTAGTGACGGTGGTTTGGGTTTAATACATTTGTATCTATGGCAAACAGTTTCACGCTTCTTCTTTTTCCGTGGCAGTTCCCATCCCATCATTCGTTCGTTCTTGCAAGTTAATTTTGTTAATTGTTTCCCTGGCTTGGTTGTTTCCTCAAACTTCTCCGCACGCCCATGCCTGTGGGGATTTATGGAGGAAGTTTACTTTGCTGTTCGATTTCTTAAAGCCCGATTTTCAACAGAATATTTGTATACTGTATCACGCAAAACACTATATAAGGACTTAATATCTATGCTCTTCCCTCCTCCGCTGTACCGATCATCATATTTTGATCTTCCAGGCCATGATGTGTTGAAACGAGTGCAAAAAATGTATATATCTCCCAATTCAAAAACTTTCTTCTATAAACTCCATTCTGAAACACTCCCCGTAAAAACATGGTTACAAACAAAAGGCATTTTTGTATCGTCGGTCAACTGCCGTCTCTGTGATGTACCTGAAACAAAAGAGCATTGCTTCGTGAGCTGCAAAGATGCGATTCTCTTCTGGGATGTCCTTCAGCGAACCCTACATAAAGAATTTGAAATTAATTCGTACACTATTCCTTATTTGATGCCAACACCTCTTGATGCAGTGCCGTACGATATGTTCTTTGTTATTGGTATGCACAGTTTGTGGAAGACGCGAATGCAGGACCGTAACGCAGAGCCGACCACCTCATCGCGTATACATTTCACCCAAATGGTTATTAATTTAAAAGAAGTTTACGACGAACTTGGTTTCAGACCGGAATGGTACACAATCTTGGCGAGGTGCTTAGCCTCTCCACCTTTTCTGTGCAGCACCTGATGAAAGACTCTCCCTGGAATGAAGGAGTATAAGTTAGTCTTCCAGTTTCTGTGGCAGTGCTTGTACTTTCATTGTCGCTAAGTGACAGTAGTAGTGTAACTCTGTGTTATAGTCTGTTGTGATACTGTGTACTATTTTCATACGCATTCTATTAAATACCATGTTAAAAAAAAGTGACTGTGGCGCAGTGGATAGCGTGCCCGGCATCTGTTCTTGCGGACGGAGCCGTCGTGGGTTCGATGCCCGTTGACGGAACTTTTTTTCTTTGCCATCTGATGGTGTACATTTTTTCAACGTCATTTCTGTGACGGAAATACGTCACTGAAGTCTTGGTGGACCCTGGCATAAAACACTTTCGCGTTAAAAATCACAGCATATCCACGTGGTGAATGATGATGAGTGGGGCAAAGCTCGGGAGAGAATCATCGGTAAACCGTGAATGTTCTGTGTAACGCCCCATCAATCATCATATGGAGAGTGAGAAACACTGTGTGTATATTACAAACATCAAACTTTTATTTTTCTTGACAATATGATGCTTGGCTTGCGTTGTCCCTTTATTATCACGGCTTTATGGTCCGTGAAGTGAAGAGACAGCGGTTCTTGTACGGGTTGCAACTGGAAATTAGAAAATACCAGTTATATACACGTACCTCGGATGGTCGTTGGTTTCATATGATCAAAGGACGTGCACGTGAGAGCATATTTGGCTGCCATATGTTGTATGAACCACTCATTCTTCTTTTCGGTAATATCAACATTCAGGTCACCAACTAACATATATGGTCTATTCTTGTACTTGTCATAATTACACAATGCCGTGTCAATGAATGTCTTGATATTCCCACTCGACAAATTGGGTGCACGGTACGTGGTCATGATGATGCATCCATCAAAATCAATGGCAGCATATTTGCCGTTGTGGCTTTGAGCCGTGCAGCTTGTCGAGCAGCTTCGGCCTCGCGGGCTCGAACTGCGGGGTCTTCTCGCCGCAGCCTTGCAGCTTGTCGAGCAGCTTCGGCTTCGCGGGCTCGAACGGCGGAATCTGCTTCGCGGCGTCGACGTGCAGCTTCTGTCACGCGGGCTCTCACCTCAGGATTCTGTCTGCGAGCGCGCGCTGCCGCCGCCTTCCGTTCCCTCCATTCCACAGCCCTATCTTCAATCTGGCGAATCCGAGCTAAAGAGAAAGCGTGCCAAGAGGGAGCCTCATGGCGCGTTATTTCTGAAATGTTGTCTTCGGGTGTCGTTGAAAACACGAGACGTAGTAAAGAAGAACGAACGCCACACAGGCGAACACGCAACGAGAGTGTCACTCGTCAACGTCGTCTTCTTCTTCTACTGCATACCAGAACGCGCGCAGTAAAGAAGAAACTACACCATTTCCCGCTAAAGGGGATCATGAGGCGATGAGAATCCGGAGCACTTGCACGATCGCGTTCCGTTGGCGTGCTTTGGGCATGCTACCGACCTCGCGTCGTGGAACGCGAAGAGGAACGCTACGCGCGTCTTGTCTTCTCTCTAGCCTGGCCGTTAATATTCACAGGGCGAGCGGGGAACGCAGTTGGCAGGCGTGCGAGAGGGGAGCAGCGTAGGAGAGAGAGAGGGGGAGGGGACGCGCATGCGCTGGTGCTCATCGCGGCGTTGCGCAGGAGAGAATTTCGGCATGTCTAGCCTACGCCACCTAGACAAACTTCGTCAAGGCCGGGAAGCTAAACTCCATTTGTCTCGTGTCGTCAGAGATAGTGGGCCGACTTTTTTCAGTGGGCCGCTCTTGTTCGGCGGACGCTAGCACCCATGCATCACTACAGGGCTGCGACGCTGGTTGCGTTGTGCGCTGTGCTTGGTGGCGGATCATCACCTACGCCCGCGTTCGGCGGCGCGTTCCCATGGGAGTTTTGGTCACTTCAGCATTACTAGTGTTCGAAGCTGGACGTGTATCGAATCTCTCACGCGCTGGCGGCCATCCGATGTCGAGTTAAGTTAAAGCAGTGCGAGAAACGCTAATGCTGCGTTGCTTTGAGTGCCGTCGGTTCCTTCGAAGCTGTGATGTGTGCTGCGTGTGTTTGTGCGCGTGTTGGTCGTTGAGTGACTAGGTTGTGATGCCAGGGAAGTGTTGTGTTCTACATTGTCGTGGCAACTACGACTCGAGGCCCAAGGTACACGTATTTGGATTTCCAACCGATGAAGACACGCGGAAGGCAGGATAAGTGTTAACCCAAAGGATAATTTCAGCCCGACAAAGCATTCAAAGGTAAATACACACCTTCTCTTTTAATTTTCGTGTATTCCGTTTCATGTAGTATGATGGTATTACGCTTCGTTTTTGTCACGTGCATGCGTTTCGCTGTATGTTAGGGTGAACTGCAGAAACGCGAATCGTAAAGTTGTCACTCTCTTGTCACTTGCAGGTGTGCGAAAAACACTTCAGTCCGGACGATATTCTACGAGAAGATTGCAATAAACAAGGCACAAAAGCGGAACGAGATGTGTATGCTTATTTATGTACTTTGAAGCATGCGCTGTTTTTCATTATTAGAACATTTGGCACGCAAATAACGGGGGTTCCAATCGAATATAAAAGTCGCCACATGTCACGCACTGTGGGAGTTGATGTAATGCGTAGCAGTCAGCAAGGAGCTGCATATATCGCATTATTTGTCTGTGAGCCAAATGAAGGCCTTCATGTCATAACAACGGGTTCACTATTGAATGTTTGTCGTGCATTCATGCATGTACATTCCGTTAAAAACCATGCTATCGAACTTATATTCTCGTGTATACAATACATGGCTGCTCATTTATATTCGTCACGCACTTATTTCACGTCCTACCGCTTTTGGTATAAATTCGGTTAGCGAAACAGCCGGCAGTTTACTTTGACAATGTCACATAATTCACGCCTTACTTGACAAACATGTCATGATTTGCATGCTAAGACCTGTCACTTATGCTACTCATACAGTCACGTCACGGCATACCAGTTTTGATACACATCTTGCTAGCCAAACGGTTGCGAGCCCACCATGAGCGTGGTATGCAAGTCATGCCGCACGTGGCATGACTGTCACAATTTTTACGTTACGAACTGTCATTTATGTTCGTAATACAACCATGTCACGCTATGCCAATTTTCGTATACATACATTTAATGAAACGACAGCGAGCGCTCCAAGTGTGTGTCATGTAAATCAAGCCTTACATGACATGCATGTCATAATTTCCATGTTACAGCGTATAAGTCCTGTTTGTCATACACTCCTGTTCCGCCATACCGATTTCTGTGTATATTAAATGAACTAAACGGCCGCTAAAGCACGAATACCGTAGCTCACGCAGGTCGAGCGTCAGCCAACTAGTGACACGTCACTCGAACAGCTTCCAGGCCTTGACGAAGTTTGTCTAGGTGGCGTTGGTCTAGCCCGCGTTTCAGAGGAAGGGTGGAAAGGGGAGGGGAGAGGGGAAGTGGAGAGGGGGAGGGAAGAGGGAAAGTAGATATGGGGAGGGGAGAGGGAAAGTTGAAAGGGGGAAGTGGAGAGGGGAGGGGAGAGGGTGTGTGGAGAGGGTATGCGCATGCGCAGTAAGGGTGGTCACGCCGCACACCACCACCACCGGATTGAACTCCGCCATAAGATACTTCGCATCTAAAAGAATGCCACACAGGTGAACACACACGAGTCTCACTCGTCAACGTCGTCTTCTACTGCATACCAGAACGCGCGCTTCTCACGAACTAGAGGTGGCTACTACAAACAAACCTACAAGCGGAGGATGGACAGACCCACGGCATAAGGAGCTTCGTCCCTAAAAGCAGCAGATACATTAGCACAACGTGAAGCTAATCATACAACAATTGCATATGAAAACAATATAAGCTTCTCATGCGTACTGTCAAATGAAAGGTCCAGAGTAGCCTTTAAAAAGTGGCTGCCAACTACCCTAGATTTTCCCCCATGTCAATAAATTCCATATCATTTGTAAGCGCCTGTTTGACTGCAATGCATTGCGGGTGAAATGAAGGGAGAGAGGGTCAAAGGGGCTATGAAATGGGTGAGATGTTAAAGCTGAAGTGTAAACCATGAGGCAGAAAGATAATATGACAAAAAACGCCACAAACCGCTCAATTTCAGCAGTTAAGTGTACTCATGTTATTGCGATAGCAATTATATGGACAGTCTCGGCTGGTTGTTGCCGTCCCCGTAGCCGCCGTCATGCACCGTATATATATATATATATGTAAGTCACAAAGAAAAATAATTCAGGAAAATGCTTCCGAAGCGCGGAATCGAACCAGCAATATCTCGCTCCGCGGCGCGTGGCGCTAAGCATTACGCCAAAATGCGCAGATCCTTCAGGTAGCTAGCGGCGAGCGTTATATACACACCCTTTACCGCTAGCAGGACTCGGAGACGGCAGGCGCTTATAAGCGTTTCTTCATTACCAGCGAGATGGCGCGAGGAGCCCAACGAGTGCATTTAAAAGTAGTCGTACACCTCGCTCGCTTCTTCTAATATTTGCGCAGGGAGAACCTTGCCCTTCCGCTTTTTGTTCGCGCGGTATACTCGCGGACAACTTTTCTTGGCAATGAAGGGAAAGCTACGGGGGCGGAGCGTCTGCACATGTACTGCTACGCGAAGTAGTCCGGTTTGGCGCGCGTCTCGTAACGCCGTGGAAAGTGATGGCTAGCGTTGCATTTCGACGCAAACGCTGCTTAGCGTCTAAGGTACGGGTAAAAGGCGCCACTTTTTCACGCACGCAAAAACGCAAAGTGACTGCGTATAAAGTAAAAAAATACAAATATCTCGCTTGTGTGCGCTGCGTTCCGTCTCAAAAAGCGACATGTAGAAAATGAAGGAGTATTTTATATATCTCACGCAGAATATACTGACACAATTGTGTTACTACATTCATTAGCGGTAGGATACGTGCATCGTGGCTCTGTAGCCTTCGCTTACTTGCCAAGAAAAGTTGTCTGCGATTATAGTTACTGCCGGGGAGCAGATGTTTATGCAGCGTAGCAGCGCGTCCATCACGGGCCGCTTTTCTTGCTATTGCATTCATTGTTTCGCCCTTGCGCCGAAACTGACTTTTTTTCTGAAAGAAAGTTATCAAATGGAAGCAGATAAATGTCTACCTAAATCTGTTAACCTTGGTCATTTGAAAAACTTGTATTAATTAGCATCATTCCCTGCTCCACATCAGAAGGGCGGCCACAATTTTCACAGAAAAAAGCCACATACCAAAGACTTTTTCAGCAGTACTTGTGCTCTATCTGTCTTATGTCGAGAAATATTTTGTCAACATTTTGTGTAATTCCATTTATTTTACATGGAATACTCTCCTGTAGAGCATGGACACTCACGCTGACGCACAAAAAGCTATTATCCACACCTTAATTTTAACATGATTCCATCAGACTGAGCAAACACATCACAGGATAGCTCCGCCACGGTGGTCTACTGGATATGGTGCTCGACTCCTGACCCGAAGGTCGCGGGATCGAATCCCGGCCGCGGCGGCTGCATTTTCAATGGAGGCGAAAATGTTTGAGGCCCGTGTACTTGGATTTAGGTGCACGTTAAAGAACCCCAGGTGGTCAAAATTTCCGCAGCCCTCCACTACGTCGTCTCCCATAATCACATTGTGGTTTTGGGACGTTAAATCCCAGATATTATTATTATTATTATTATCACAGGATAACCACTGGCCTTCCAAATCAGGACTGACAGGCATGCACCACAGTCATTGATGCTGTGTGCTCTTTTGCAATACTGCTGTCACTGAGGAAGAGGTGCTAACAGGTTACTTCAACTACTGAAGGTGGCAAGCTCACATATCTAAACAGCGTGCTCAAAGTTATGCATGCACCAACAGGCTGTGTTGAGTAGTCGTTGTGGCCGTTAGATTATGCCCATTTAATGTTCCCTTTCAACCTCCCCATCTCATCTCTTAATGTTATCTCATGCTGTATTCAGCACAAACATAAATGCTGCCCCCGTAGAAGTAAACCTTCAGCTGCATCATGGAGCTTGTGTTCATCTGGTCGTGATCGTACATGTGGCCTCAGATATGCTGTTTAAGTACTTCACTAGTTTGTCAAAATGCAACTTCAAGCTTACACATGCAGGGCTCTCTGATGATGTGCATGGGGCGTCCGAACGGCCAGAACTTCGAGTAGCCATGCTGTTGGACTCTGAAAAAGTATGCACATGGAAATCTTACAAATGAAAGCTTCACGACCTTTAGTACATTTTCAAGGCAGAGCAAACTTTTACTGGTGTGCATTATAAATAAATTATGAGGTATGAAATCTCATTTTAACCTGCAATATTTTTCTATAGCCAGTACTTAGTTTCCTTTTCTTTCACTGTCTTTTGGAGCTGTTCGTGTAGGCTATTACATCGTTTTTGGCTTCGGCACCTCCCCAAAATCGAGTCAGCAGATTCTTTCACACTGTTAAATTTGTTCTTTTCTTCTAACATTTCGAGCTCCAAATATTCAGTGCCTTGGAATAACAAAGGGCTGAGCTACTTGGCAGGTATTCATGTTAAAGACACGACATGCAAAAACGGACAGAAGAGAGAAGTCAAGACACCACAAATGTCTGTGAGCACAAACGCCAGTGCTGTTTGTCTCTTTAACATCAGTGCCTTGCCTGCAGCACTAAATGCCTCATCTGTTCTTTACAGCATCACAGCCAGTTGACTAAAAACTAGAGGTATACGAAAATGAAGACAGCCGTGCTGCTTTTGGGGCTAGAATTCAAAAGGCAGGTAGATAAGGATATGCTGACCGCGTGGAGTTGCTGACGGCATGGCCGAGTGCAGGCATAAGTCTGCACGCGGCAAACATTACTTCATCCAATTTCTAACTTCCAGAGAAAGCAAGTGCACAGATGCACGGTGTTCTGAACGCTTTCAAGTTCATCATCTCATCAGCTGCAATGGATCCAGATGGCTGCTATGGCCTGTCTGATTGCCTTAAAATGACATCGTTACTGATTGCCTTATTGCAGCACTTCGACATTTCACCACTTTTTAGCGGCGCTAGGCCAACTTACAACCACTAGCTGACGAACACTGATTTTCACTGAATTCCAAGAGCACTTACATTTTCAAGGAGTTTCAAGTGCCCTTGAATTCTTTTTCTTTTCACGATTCCAGAGCTTGCAGGATTTCATGGAGCTGTAAGAACTCTCTCTAATGTGCATGCATCGATATCAGCACTGAATGTCTTAGGTAAAAGCACGTTTACATCGAAAGCACAGTACTTGCGAAACAATTAGAAGGCAGGTTGCTTGAACAATCATCAAACATCACTAAACTTTTCAAATATACACATTCGAGTCATAGGCAATCGCTTATCTCACGGTGACTTCATGTTAATGATAAGGGGGAATAAAACCTACCAGCTGGTGCTGCTCTTGCCGATACCCGTGAGGATCTTTCGACGGCTGCCTGCTGTGTCGCATCATTCTCCTTGTCCTGTCTGGGACTCGGGAGGCATTTCGAAGGCACGGCAGTCTTCTTGAGCTGCCTTCGCGACGGTGTCCAAACTTCTGGGGCTTAAACGAAAATAATTTGGAATTGTACCATCAAGCATAAGGGTCATTCCACGCCAACTGTCCCACCCTTGGCGCTCGACCACCTGCGATTTGAATGAAAAGAAATCGGGGACTATCTATCGAGAGCCAGAAGCCTCCCGCCAAAATATTTATGGCGAAAAAAAATTTTCAGTGCTGCAAACCGTATGTGAAGTTTTTCGGAAAGCTCGAAACTATGGCTCGTCAAATGAGTTTTCAAAAAATCTCCTCTTCATAAATTAGGCTAGGACAAATCTTTCCCTACCTAACGATCGCAGGCTTCTCACTTAAAATAAGTTTTATGAACGTTTACGCTTTCGTGGGTTTTTTTTAAGCGGCCCTAAATATGGACAATATGACCCATATTGCGGATTTTTTCATAGAAAAGCGACATTCGGTGAAATGTAATATTTTTTTTAACTGATCGCCAGGGAGTTTTACTGTAGGCAAAAAGTAGTTCGAGACGTATATGGCGTGAAATTGTGTGTACAGCCGGCGACAAAATTGAAAAAAAAAGTGCATTTTTGCTCATGTTTAGTCGTACATTTAACATTCAGGTGGTCCTAGCAAAATTATGCTAAATAGCGCATTTACTAGCAACGTTAGTTGTCTACTGATTCAGAAAGCTTTCTCAAATTACTTTTGTTTTATGCTAGAAAAGCATTTTTGAAGTTGTGTTCTGCCGGTGTCTCTTCTTGCTCGTGTTTTGTCTTCGCAGGAACGCGTCTAGCACGTAAGTACAACCTATGCGGGCGCGAGGTTCGCCACGGAATAGCTAGACAGCCTAATCAACTTTGGCCGTGCTTATTTGAATACTTAACTAGCGAGTATTGGCCTGAGTCAACGAGAAATGCGAATCCCGGTGGAGTGAATTTAACCACATGCAGCGGTCTACTGAAGGCCGGAGTAGTGCGCTTACGCAACAGCGGGAAGTCACACCGATGCTTGCAACACCCCGTTGCCTGCGCAAAGATTTAAAAGTGGGAAGAACACTACCATTAAGGAAAAATTCTGTTGCTGTAATATGAAATGCATGTTGTACTTTTGCAGCTATTCACGGCCACTGGTCAAACATCATCACTTACATACGATTCACTTATAAATATACTCATCACTTATATACGATTGTGTTGATTCATAAGTGCAACTTATCTGCTGCGTTAAGGCAACTAATCTGTTCCTTTTATCATTTTTCAATCTTTGCGCAGACAACGGGGTGCTGCACGCGTCGGTGTCACTTCCCGCTGTTGCGTAAGCACACTATTCTGGCCTTCAATGAACAGCTGCATGTGGTTAAATTCACTCCACCGGGGTTCGCACTTCTCGTTGACTCAGGCCAATACTCGCTGGTTAAGTATTCAAATAAGCACGAGCAAAGATGATTAGGTTGTCTAGCTGTTCCGTGGCGAACCTCGTGCCCGCATAGGTTGCACTTACGCGCAAGACGCGTTCCTGCGAAGACAAAACACGAGCAAGGAGACACCAGCAGAACACAACTCCAAAAATTTTTTTCTAGCATAAAACAAAAAGTAATTTGAGAAAGCTTTCTCAATCAGTAGACAACTAACGTTGCTAGTAAGTGCGCTATTTAGCATAATTTTACCAGGACCACCTGAATGTTAAATGTACGACTAAACATGTGCAAAAATGAACTTTCTTTTCAATTTTGTCGCCGGCTGTACACACCATTTCACGCCACATACGTCTCGAACTACTTTTTGCCTGCAGTAAAACTCCCTGGCGATCAGTTAAAAAAAATATTACATTTCACTGAATGACGCTTTTCTATGAAAAAATCCGCAATATGGGTTATATTGTCCCTATTTAAGGCCGCTTAAAAAAACCCACGAAAGCGTAAACCTTCATAAAACTTATTTTAAGTGAGAAGCCTGCGATCGTTAGGTAGGGAAAGATTTGTCCTGGCCTAATTTATGAAGAGGAGATTTTTTGAAAACTCATTTGACGAGCCATAGTTTCGAGCTTTCCGAAAAACTTCACATATGGTTTGCAGCACTGAAAAATTTTTTTCGCCATAAATATTTTGGCGGGAGGCCTCTGGCTCTCGATAGATAGTCCCCGATTTTTTTCATTCAAATCGCAGGTGGTCGCGCGCCAAGGGTGGGACAGTTGGCGTGGAATGACCCATAAACGACACATTGGAACGCGTACTTCCACACTTTCAACCACGACCAAGACCTACTGGGGCCGAATTTTTCTCCCGAACGGCGCTGGCGTAGCCGGGGTGGGTGGATGGGAGGGGGTGTTCAAACCCCCTCCCCGAAATTTTTGAATTTTGCACGCGTGTAACATACACCCCCCCCCCCCCCCCCGAAAGAAATTTCTGGGTACGCTACAGCCGAACGGCACCCTTCTGCAGCTCTCGCAAAGAAGCTAGTCGTGAATTGAACACCACCGACACCATACACGTCGCCCTTTCGAACGCAACAGAATATCTTTCACAGCGTGCGTATTCAGTCTGAATTACATAGACTACACTAATACATATACAAACGAAGAATAGAAATATTCCTCGTCCGTAAATAACTCCTTTATGCTGTATAAACTTTATGCGAGGCTGTACAACTGGTGTTCCACCGACGACGATAAGCGAGTCGCCGGCAAATGTTCTTATGGTTGTTTGCTCACACCCATCCAAGAGTCAGGCAATTAAAATAAAATGTGTAAAGTATGAGACTGGCCGTTTCAACTTTTAGACGTCTGTTCCGTCGGCACGTGGACGTGACCTTGACGAATGCAGGAGTCGGCGTGTTCAAGACGAAACCCTTTATTCGTGCGAACCTGTGCCCTGAAAATTAAAGAGCAAAGTAGAAGCAATTCAAACTGTATACTAATGGTGGCGAACAGTATCGGCCGTCGAAAAACTAATCTGCGGCTAGGCGCACCGGCATTTCTACATGTGGCGTCGGACATCCGAGTCTTATCGCAGCAGCAGCTGCGCTAGTTCCAGAACGAACGCAACGGTTCGCGTTTGCGCAGTCAGGCCTATCAGAAGATTCTAAAATAATCTTGAAGCTTCCCAGATATTCGGGCGCAGTTAGGCAGTAGCTATACGTGTAACGGATCGGTTACATAGGAGGAGAAGGAGAGAAAGGAAAGGCAGGGATGTTAACCAGTCTAGAAGGACCGGTATGCTACCCTACACTGGGGGAAGGAACGGGGGAGGTATAAAGATAGAGAGAGAGAGAAAAGGAGAGCACGCACGCACAAAAAGTCACACACATCTCACGGTCATCATAACGACGTTAGTCTATAACCGACGGTGCAGGTCTGATGCCTTTAAGAAGTTGAGCACTGCCTTCGTCGCCTTCACCCGCGATGACCTATCAGGACGACATTCCAGAATGGTTCGTGCCGTCATCGGTCTGGGAATCTATGCGAGCAAGAGCGACTGCGAGGGATTTTCTCTGTGCATTGTAGCGAGGACAGTCGCAGAAGATGTGCTGTAGTGTCTCCTCGCTACCACAGTTGTCACAACACGGGTTGTCAGCCATTTGGATTCGAAAGGAGAATGACTTTGTGAAAGCCACTCTTAGCCATAAACGGCAAAGCAGAGTGGCATCCTTTCGGCGTAGTCCCGTAGGTGTCTGAAGACGCAGATTGGTCGGGCAGTGGCGGTGGTGGTTGTGCAGTCTGCTTGCTGTATTATAAGTGGAGGAAGTCATTTCTTGTGCAGCCACTCGAAGTTGGCTAGCAGCATCGGTCCTTGATAGGGGTATCGTCTCGATCCTGTCACCTTGAAGAGCTGATCGAGCAGCATTGTCGGCGTGTTCATTGCCTATCAGGCCGCAGTGACTTGGCAGCCACTGAAATGTCACGTGGTGTCCTTTCTCTAAAGAAGTATGGAGGAGATATCTAACCTCGAAGACCAACTGCTCGTATGGTCCGTGTCGCAGGACTGATAGCAAAGATTGTAGGGCTGCCTTCGAATCGCAGAAGACTGACCATCGTTGGGGCTGTTCACGGTTGACGACACAAAGTGCAGCGCGAAGAGCGGCAAGTTCTGCTGCTGTTGATGTCGTTGGGTGGTCTGTCTTGAAAGTGACGCTGATAGCTTTCGCTGGGACGACCACTGCTCCGGACGAACACTGGAGGGTAGTTGACCCATCAGTATAAACATGCACATGATCAGCGTACTTCTCGTGTAAAAGAATCAGAGACAGCTGTTTCAGCACTGGAGATGAAAGCTCAGATTTTTTTCTGATTCCCGGGACGTTGAGGTGCACTTCAGGTTTAATGAAGCACCAAGGAGGTATCGCTGGCTTAGATGCGGGGCTGAAGCCTGACGGAAGGTGGGCAGAATGGTTCGCAATCGTTGCACAATACGATGCCCGTGGTCTTTCTGAAGGCAATGTTGCAAGGTGGTGGCAGTCGGCCCGGGAAAAATGCCTAATATGAGCTCTCAAGGCTTCAACCGCAATGTGCGTTTGCATAGGGTGGTCCCGTGCGATGGAAATAGTCGCTTCAGTCGACGCGCATTTTGGCAAGCCAAGGCAAACTCTGAGAGCCTGAGCTTGTACAGCCTGCAGAGTGCGAATATTTGTCTTGCATGTATTAGTCAATACAGGCAGACTATATCTCAAAAAACCGAGAAACGGTGATCTGTACAGTTCCAGCATTGCGTCGACCGACATCCCCCAGGTTTTTCCACTCAGGAACTTGAACAGCTGGGAGATTGCTGTCAGGCGCTGTTTCATGTAAGACACATGCGGGCTCCAACGAAGGTCTCTATCTATGATTATACCCAGAAATTTGTGGTTTCGGGCATAAGCAATGGTCCGTCCTTCAATAGAAATGGCATAGTGCGTCATTGGTTTACGTGTGAAGGCCACTAATGCACATTTTTCCGGGGATATTTGAAGGCCTTGCTTCCCGAGATAGCTCGCTGTCAAACTTGCAGCTTTTTGAAGCCTCGCTCGTATCTGGAGGCGTGTGACGGCTGATGTCCAGACACATATGTCGTCTGCGTATATAGATGTCTCGATCGTGCATGGTAGGGATTCGGCAAGATCAATGAGAGCGAGATTGAACAGAGTAGGACTTAGTACTCCGCCCTGAGGAACGCCCCTGCAGGTATAGTGTCGTGTGATTGGGCCGTCGTCGGTTGACACAAAGAAAGATCTAGCTGTCAGGTAGCTAGCAATCCATCGAAAAACTCGACCACCCAGGCCAACCATCTCAAGGGCGTCGAGAATGGCCTCGTGTAGCACGTTATCGTATGCGCCTTTTACATCTAGGAACAAGGCTGCAGACAAACGCTTGCGTGATTTCTGCTGTTGGACATACGTTACGAGATCAATGACATTATCAATAGATGAGCGATCACGTCGAAAGCCAGCCATGGAGTTTGGATAAACCTTGTAATGTTCGAGATACCACTCGAGGCGGCTAAGGATCATCCGTTCCATTATCTTTCCCACGCAGCTGGCCAGTTCGATAGGGCGGTATGAGGCAAGTTCAAGTGGGGACTTGCCTTGCTTCAGAAGTGGTACCAAACGACTTGTCTTCCATTCGTCGGGAACACTGCCCTCTTGCCAGGATGCGTTGTACAGACGTAGCAGCTCTCCCCGCGCAGTCTCACCCAGATTGCACAGGGTTCGATATGATATACCATCTGGCCCCGGTGATGAAGAACGCCTGCATAGGGCTAGTGCCGCCTCAAGCTCCTCCATTGTAAATGGAAGGTCCATGCGGCCGTCACGGGAATGAGGAGCGTCACTTTCGGCCAGAGCACCTGGACGAAATACTTGGTCTGCTATCCTCGCGCAAAAGTCTTCTGCGACATCAATGTCTCGCCGCTTTTGGAAGAGAGCAAGCGCCTTGAACGGAAAACGCTGTTCAGGAATGCAGCGCAGGACACGCACCGTTCTCCAGATGTGAGATAGGGGCTTGCGGGGGTCTAGTGTCTGACAAAACGTTCTCCAACGTTCGGAGGCTAACTTGTCCATACGACGCTGAATCTTCTTTTGCATTCTTCTGGCTGTTCTAAGGTCGTGGACGGATTTTGTGCGCCGATATCTGCGTTCCGCACGGCGGCGAAGCGCTCGCAGTCTTTCCAATTCGGCATCAAAATCGTTCCGTCTGGATGTAATCGGTATCGTGCGCGTGGCATCTTGCATTGTGCACTTGATGACTTGCTCTAGCCCAGTGCTTAGACCCGCTTGGCAAGCATCCTCCATGTCAGACTTAAAAGTGGTCCAGTCAATTCTTCGAACGGCCTTCCATGGACCAGATCTGGACATCCCTTTGATGTGAAGATAAGTGGGAATATGGTCACTCCCGTGTGTCTCAATATCCGAAAACCAATTAGCACACCTGACGAACGAGTTGGAAACGAAAGCAAGGTCAAGGCAGCTGCCATATGTCACACCTCGAAGAAAAGTGGGGCTGCCGTCGTTCATGAGGGTGAGGTCATGATTGTGAGCGAAACTTGCTAATCGGCGCCCTCTTGCATTTGTCCTCGTACTTCCCCATGCCAGATGATGTGCATTGAAGTCTCCTATGATGACCCATGGAGCTGGACACACGGCCAAGATACTATCTAATCTTTTTGAGTCAAAATTACTTGAAGGCGATATATAAACGCCTATCAGAGTGAACATGAGTTTGTTCTTCTTAACTGTCAGGCATACATATTGATTGCCATCATGAGGCGCAATTGGATGCAACAAATAGGTGAGTTCCCGACGAACATAAATGAGGACTTTGCTGCATGCTCCATTTGTTGGGGACATGACAGCTTCGTACCCCAATAGTCTTACTGGCTTCGATAAGTTGGGCTCACAAATTATGATGACCGGGAACATGTTAGTGTGCACAAACTGACGAAAGTCTGAAAGGCGCGATGCTAGTCCTCTGGCGTTCCACTGGATGATGGACGCTGCCTTGACTTTTTCTCGGAAAGGAGGGTGAACGTTAGCCATGTTTCTACTCGAGAGATTCAAGCACTGGGCTTAAGGCGTCCAGTACTTTGAGAGCGCTTCGAGCAGACGGTGTCCCCATGTCCAATAATATCCCTCGGATGGCGTCCATGAGAGAACGAAGCATAGAAATGACTTGTCGATCGCCTCTAGGTGCGTCACCAGCGCTCGGTGAAGACTCCTGAGTGGGCGCGATCTTCTGAGGCTTCACGGCAAGGGGACGGCGAGGAAGTACCGGCCATTGCTCTGCAGATAGATTCCTCTCCGCAGTCTTCCTTGAGCTGATCGGTCCTTTTACGGCTTGACTGAGTGGTTCTCTGGTAGAGGGAGCTTGCGCCTTCTTTGAGGTCGAACGATGCCGCCGTCGCCGGTGCCGACGCCGTACTGTTTCGGCAGCCTCCCTGTGGGTCGAATTGTCTCTTGCCATTTGCTTAATCACCACGCGCTCCTTCTTGATTTGAGGGCAGTCTTTTGACGAGGCAGCATGTGAGCCATTACAGTTGCCGCATTTAAGAATCGTGGAACGGCAGGTCTCTTCCGAGTGAGGTTCTGCGCACCGAGGGCACATTAGCGAGTTCGGGCACACACCCTTGACGTGTCCTAGTTAAAGCACTGGTGACACTGAAGTGGCTTCTGTACGAACGGCCGAACGGGGTGTCGGAAATGTCCGACTTTGACATGGGATGGCGTACAATCTCCTTTGAAGACCAGTTTTACACAGCGCGTCTTCCCAAGACGGCGCACTTGTGTGATGACAATACCCTCATTTGTCGGTTTAATAAGGGTAGGCAAGTCTGCTTCGGGAATCGCGATGTCTATGTCGTGTATCACACCGGCTATGGATGCACTGTCCATCGGTATAAAGGAACGCACTTTGATGCCGCCTAGCTCAGTGACTTGTTGAAGTGGTCCGAGAGCATTCACGTGAAATACGTCTAGAGCGAGTATATTTTTTCGTGTATTTATTCTGACGTCCTTGATCTCATTAGGCACCACACGTTCCAAAAAAGCGGATAGTGCTTGCCTGTTCAGCAGTCGCAAGTTTCCTGAGGACTCTTCCGGCACGAACATGATGACGTGCGGCCAACGCTCAAGCCTTGACTTCATAGTCGCCGTACTCGCGGGAGTGGGCGAGGTTCCGTTGACGACCTTCCTCTTCGCCCTCTTACTCCGGACGGGGACGAAATCGTCGTCAGATGAGTCGTCTCCCGAAGCTGAGTACAGCTCTGTGTCCTCGGTGTCACTGGGGGAGTTTCCTCTTTTCCTCGCTGTGGACGGCCGAGATGACTTCTGGCCAGGAGGTCCTCTGGAATGCTCCGCGTCCATGGCCGCAAGACGGGGAGCCGAGGCAACAAGACCGGAAAATTTCACCGAAGAATTCAGAGCACAAAGAGAAGCGTTTGGATAGCAACACACTTCGTCCGATCGGTTACATAGAAATACGAAAAAGAGTGCACGTGGCAATATGTTCGTAGAAGTGAAATTCGCTCTGCACTAACTTTGTTAGCTGAAACGCGATAGCATTGGGTCCAATAGAGCTTCGCCGGGGGATTTAAAAAAAGTTCGTACATCTGAACGTTTAACTGACGTTCGTTGAAGCGGTATTTTACTGTGGTTGGCGTATGACAAGTTCTGAGTAACATCGACCGAGCCGAACCAGTGTGTACCTCTAGCTTATTCTTTTGGGATTGTCTCAATATCATGACCTCATCGCCTGCAGTAAAGTGTCGTGATTTAGCTGTTCAATCGTAGTAAAGCTTAGCATTCTGCTGGCCTTTGGTCATCGCACTCTCGGTCAGTTTTTGGGCTTTCCGTAAACGATCCAACAATATGAGAACGTATTCCACTACCACGGGATCATCACCCAGGATTTCCACGACTTTGGCGCTTTCAGCCGTTCCCCCATGTTGGCCATTAACTCGTAGGCAAACTCCGGGTGTCGCTCGTTTTTCTATTTTACGGCTTCTCTCAACTTTTCCAGGAAACCTTCAACCGACAGCCTATACTTCCTGAGGACGCTCGACTTTACTCTAATCGTCGGCTCCTCTGTCGTCAGGCGTGCGATTGCTTCTGATGCCTCACCCGGAAGTAGTGACAACAAGCGCTGTGGCCATGTTTCCTGAGAAAACTCTTGCGTTTCGAAAGTTCTTTCAAGACTGACGAGGAACAGACCAATGCCCTCTCCTAGCTTATACGGCGTCATTAAGCCCGTCATTTTGAAGACAACAAGTTCTGCCGTACCGGATGCCTAGTTACCTTATCCACTACCATGAAGAATCTCGAGCTCTCGGCGCTTTATCTCAAGCTCGTGCCTATGCTCTGCTGCTTTTCTTTCGGCTTCTGCTTGCACCTTTCTTTTTGCTTTCCATCTCTTTCCTCTCCCGAATCCGCTCGACACATTCTGAAAGCTCGCCATCCTCCACCTAAAATGCGAGAATCCCGTCTGTCAGCTCTGGCTTTCTTAGGGAGTCCGAAACATCCAGGCGCAGCTCCCTTGCAAGCAGCAACAACATATGCTCTCGCACGGATTCCAAATACATGGCTGCTTCCAGTCCCGCTTTCTCAGTTCCGCAAAGATTTCTGCCCTGTAGCTAGATAAACTTGACGACAACGACAGCTAAGGTTCACAAAGCTGCCACACAGATTTCCGCCTTGCCGCAAGTTACCCGTTAGCCTAATTTACAACCACCGATTAAGCTTCACAGAGATACTATACAGGTTCCTGCCTTTTCACTAGTTAACCTTGACGCCAACGACAGATAAAGCTTTTCAAAGCTTCCACACAAATTTCTGCCTTGCCGTAAGTTGCCCGTAATCTTAGTTGACAACGACAGCTGAAACTCTACCACCTTTTACTCATCACAAAGAGCAAATGCCTGGTAAAATTCAACAGAGCTAGAAAGTCCGCACTCACCCAGCTTGCAGTCATGGATCCAGCGTAGTTCATTTCATAAGTGCCGTACGGTCGATTCGCGAAGTCGATGGGCTCGATGTCATCCCACCGCTGTCATCCAGTTGTTGGCGCCCGGTGTTAACTCCATCCCAGCGCTGCCACGAGTTCTTGGGAGTCGAGTCCGGCGGATCTCGGCTTTGGTAGCTGGCCCCTGTCGTCCGACCAATTGTCCAACTTTTGCGGAGAGGTGACCGGGAAGGAACGCGGCGACGTACTATACGAGGCGACCGGGAAGGAACGTGATGTTTTCCACTGCCGCAACGAACAAAGACGCCGAGTTCGTGGACGCTCCGACATGGCGCAGAAAAGGCACTCGATGCAGGTTGTCAAAAAACGCGGGTTTATTAACGCAAGATGTAGCACAGCACAGGGAACCTCAGGCACTTGAGCCATTTCTCTCTACCGTATCTATCTAGCCGCCTACATCTGAGCGCTCTCCTGGTCGTCTCCATAACTTGTAATATGTCAAAATTAGCACAGCAGGGTATCAGTGTATCATGAACACGATTCACTGGTCGTGACATGAATAACGCAAAACGCCTGTCGCGTACGCCATGAAACCCTTTCCCACATTCACATGTGGCACATACCCGCATACCACAGTTCATGTTATGCGGGTATATGCCACAAGTGATTCACAGTCTCAATCAACGCCGTCACCTCGAGAATACACATTCAAACGCAAGGCAGTTGAAGGCGCTGAAGACAGGACACCCCTGGAAGACGATCGACTGCCATCCGCTCGTTCACGTGGTCCGCCAGAATGACGCAGTGTTCTCGTCATTTCTTATGATGCTGGGCGATGGCCTCATGCTGGCCTAGGATGACGCCAGATTGATCGAGAGCCGCTTTGTGACAAGCGAAGAAGCCGCCGCTAAATGCCCAGGAGGCATACGGCTATACTACAGCAAGGCGGTCGTCGACCGCTTTAACGGACGGTGCCTTGGCGCTGCGGACAACGTGTTGTCATCCCGCATGCGATAACATTACTGGCTATAAGAACGAGCAGGTACACAGCGATGCCCTTACCAAGGTGGCCAAGATGAACGCAAGCGAGACGGGTGGCCTGCCGGTCTCAACTTACCAGAGCATCGGCAAGCCGTACATGATCACGGCCAACATCTACGTAAGCGACGGCCTCGTCAATAGGAAACAAGGGCTCGCTGTGGAACATCGAGCGTGACGAACACGGCAACCTCGTGCGAGTGTGGTTTGAATTTCCAACGTCCACGGTAGGCATTGTCCCAGCCAGGACGAAGCGTATGACTAGCACACGCCCCTCAATAGAATTGAAATGGGGAGCCCGTCGGGCTGCGAACCACCACAATCACGATATACTCGTACGCCAGAAAATTATCTCGTGTAAGAGGACGTGTAAGAGGCGTCATTCCCTTGCACAAGCAAACGCCATAAATGTATGTAAGTCACAAAGGGCGACATACTCCCAGGGAGTCTACGGATATGATAAGCGGCATCCACTGAAGTTGGTCTAAGTAGCATTTCCAAGGCTGCCTGCTTGGACGGCCTATACCTCACCAACACAAAAGGTGACAAGTTCCCACACTGTCCCAGACTGTCTGCCGACTCTATCGACAGACAATCTGTCGACGACGTGACCCGGCTAGCAAACAGGCCTCTAGACATTGCCTTGGACCGGGCTACCACCTTCATTCGGTGCCACAACCACAACAATAACGTCACACTCACCGCTCTCAACGTAGTCTGTACACGCGCACGTGCACGACCTCGAAAACGACGCCCCGCTCACAGAACGTGGCGTGTTAGCACTTTCTGAAACCTTGAGCGATGAGCGCGCTGCAATTGCGGGATTCAAATGTGTGGTCCACAGGAAGCGGCTTCATTGCAGGTGCAGCGGCTTGGGCACATATAAGAACACGGCGACGCGCAACTTCAACGTATGCCGATTCCCACTTCGCCGGCCGCCAGACACCGAACACACACAGACAAGCGGCGGAATCGGCGAGGTCTGCGTTGCGCACATCAATAACAATAAGAAAAACAATCCGCTCGCCGCCCTCTATTTGAGAACTGTCAAGAACACTTTCTACACATGCACACGGGTTCGCGAAACGTGCGTGAATTCTAATCCATAACGGACAAGTATAAGCACTACATATCAGCTTACCGCGTCTGGTGTTGGTAATCTTCATGTTGCTGATAGTATCGTTACGGGACTGTAAACGACTAGTTATATAACATATGTGCGGCTCGTCAACATTGCGTGTGCGTATACCACTTGCTCATATTCCTTGGCGTCATTTCGCAAAGTTTCGATCAATGTAAAACTTACGCCACAAGCACCTTCCCGCCGCATGCTTCGCATAACATCGATTCCCACGGTACGTGGGGTCTGCCGAAATTTTAGGGGCGAAGCTCCTCTTAGTCTAACCTTGTGACGTCTCCGTTGTCCGGCGTAACCACCTTTGCAAACTGCCCACTACTTCGTCTTTGCAAACATCCCACTACGACCCATCACCGATCCTTTGCAAACTGCCCACTACTCCGTCTTTGCAAACATCCCACTACGACCCAACACCAATCCATCACTTCATCGACCATAAAGCCGTTATAATGAAGGGGGAACGGAAGCCACGTCTAGCTACCACTTACGATTAATAAAATTTCTTGTATAAATATATACAGTGTTTGTCACGTCTTTGATGATGTGCTGGGCTATCGTTTTGATGACTGCTGGGCGAAACCACTGAAGATTTCAATGTGTAACCATGATTGCTTCAGGAGCTTCGCCCAAGCTCTTCACCATTCACCCGTGGATATGCCGTGATATTTTTTCATTAATGTCCAGCTTAAAGTTGCAGAAGGTCACGTCATTAATGTTCTGCGCGGTCTTGGTGCCATTTCATTTGGGCATTCGTACAGCATGGCACAGTAACTTCTCTTCAACCTTTTAACTTGTGGACTTCCTTTGCATTACTGTCGCCAAAGGGTGGCTTTGTTGGCCACTCTCTTGACAAAGGTTGTGCACACCATCTCCATCGACCCGCGAGTCTAGCAATCAAATATAAAGTGGGAGCCAGCACATCGCGAAGTTAGCGCGCAACAGCATTCTTACAGCATGGCACATTAACTTCTCTTCAACCTTTTATCTTCTGGACTTCCTTTGCATTACTGTCGCCAAAGGGTGGCTTTGTTGGCCACTCTCTTGACAAAGGTTGTGCACACCATCTCCATCGACCCGCGAGTCTAGCAATCAAATATAAAGTGGGAGCCAGCACATCGCGAAGTTAGCGCGCAACAGCATTCTTACAGCATGGCACATTAACTTCTCTTCAACCTTTTATCTTCTGGACTTCCTTTGCATTACTGTCGCCAAAGGGTGGCTTTGTTGGCCACTCTCTTGACAAAGGTTGTGCACACCATCTCCATCCACCCCGCGAGTCTAGCAATCAAATATAAAGTGAGAGCCAGCACATCGCGAGGTTAGCGCGCAACAGCATTCTTACAGCATAGAACATTCACTTCTCTTCAACGTTTTATCTTCTGGACCTCCTTTGCATTACTGTCGCCAAAGGGTGGCTTTGTTGGACACTCTCTTGACGAAGGTTGTGCACACCATCTCCATCGGCCCCGCGAGTCCAGCAATCAAATATAGAGTGGGAGCCAGCACATCGCGAAGTTAGCGCGCAACAGCATTCTTACAGCATGGCACATTAACCTTTCTTCAACCTTTGTTCTTCTGGACTTCCTTTGCATTACTGCCGCCAAAGGGTGGCTTTGTTCGCCACTCTCTTGACAAAGGTTGCGCACAGCATCTCCATCGACCCCGCGAGTCAAGCAATCAAATATAAAGTGGGAGCCAGCACATCGTGAAGTTAGCGCGCAACAGCATTCTTACAGCATGGCACATTAACATTTCTTCAACCTTTGATCTTCTGGACTTCCTTTGCATTACTGTCGCCAAAGGGTGGCTTTGCTGGCCACTCTCTTGACAAGATGAATTTGTTTCCAATTTCGACGTGATAATGTTTACGGAGACATGGTGTTCTGCAACTACTGCAATTTTCAACCGTGGTGGTTATCAAAGCTTCTTCCTTAATAGGCAACATAAGCAAGGTGGGGGTTTAGAAGTTCTCGTGAAGCGTGAGTTAGAATGTGAAATTGATACCCAGTTTTCCATTATATCCCAGGACATAGAGTGTTTGACGCTATTATCCCGCGAATTTTTTTTCACTGTCGTGTATCGGCCACCGAAGGGACAAATGCAAAATTTCATTGAATACCTTGAAAAGCTTTTCAATCACGTGAATTCGAAAAAAGCGAAACTAATTCTTGGCGGAGACCTAAATATTGATATCTTAAAATGTAGCCACAATACAGAAGCACTTTTTTCCGCAGTAGAGTCATCTGGTCACGCCATCATAACAGATACGGCAACGCGCGTTACATCCCACACAGAGACACTCATCGACCTTTTCATTACAAATATAAATACAGAAAGCTTGACAACCGGTGTCCTGAATTGTGATATCAGCGACCACTTACCGATTTATTTGCTTATCAGGGGTGAAGGTCAACTTACATACACGCGAATGAATGACGTAAAGACGGTACGAAATATCGTACCAACAACTTTAAGTGCCTTCTATGCATGCCTTGAAAAAGAAACTCGGAATGACGTTTACCATTCTTTAACGGCCGACGCTGCCTACGAGGTTTTCATTCGTGCTTTCAAACGTATATATTTCGAGCATTTAAAGAAAAAAATATTGCCAAAGTGTAACAAAAGCCGGAAACCGTGGATCAACCGCGAGTGTCTACGCAGAATAAAAAAGAAAGCAAGATTGTTCCAAAAATTTCTTAAGACCAGGTCACCAGAGGATCTCGATATTTACAAAAAATACCGCAATAAGCTTAACACTTTTCTAAAAAATGAAAAGCGTTGTTTTCTGCATGACCAATTTAGTAAAGAGAAGTGTAAGGACAGTGCGCAGATGTGAAATAAGCTCAACAGTTTGCTAAATCGCACACCAGTCTCGCCAGCAGTCACTGAGCTAACCCATCAAGGACATCATATTGAGGGGTTCGAGCTTGCTCAGCAGTTTAATAAGTTTCTCAGAGATGTTGTGTCCGGTCCGCGAAGGTCAAGTACGACAAAGCATGCTATAAATAGCAACCCTTCGAGCATGTATCTCGAACCAACCAATGAGGCCGAAATATGTGCTATATTTTACTCATTTAAAAACAGCAAAGCACGTGATATTGATGGCACAGAGATAATTCCGGTGAAACACGTGGTTAAACTGCTAGCACCAGTATTGGCTTATGTATATACTTTATCGATTACTTCAGGTTGCTTTTCAAAACTGATGCAAGTAGCCAGAGTCAGTATGCTTTATAAAAGTGGTGACAGAAATGACATGGCCAACTATAGGCCAATTTTGATCCTGCCAATTTTTTCCAAGGGCTTGGAGAAGATAATTTATAAACGGCTAATGAAATTCTGCATGAAATTTAACTTGATTACTTCTTCACAGTATGGCTTCCTACCTAAAAGGTCCACAGAAACAGCTCTCCTAAAGCAAAAAGAATTAATTCTTGAGTCCATTGAAAACAAGGAATGGTGCATCGGAGTATTTGTAGCCTACTCGAAGGCGTTCGATCGAATCAATCATGAAATACTTTTGGAAAAACTCGAATTATATGGTATTCGTGGAATCACAGCTCTTCTCCTAAAAACTTATCTACAATATCGATGCCAGCGTGTGGCGATAGGAAACCACGTGTCTAATTGCCAGAATATCACCATAGGAGTCCCTCAGGGTAGTATCCTGGGCCCATTATTGGTTTTATTATATAATAATGATATAACAACTATTAGCGACGCTCCAAGTTATATTTTGTATGCGGATGACACAAGCCTCCTATTTAAAAGCAACGACATACAGCAACTCACCTTGGTGATCAACGAAACAATAGAAAAACTTAGTATATGGAGCACTGCAAACTGTTTGTTAATAAATTCAAAAAAAAACAAAAGCTGTGCTATTCCATGCGCGTCAAAGCCCGCTTATTTTACAACCTAGTGATAAAGTTCGACAACGGTAACATTGAAATAGTGGATACTGTAAAAACGCTAGGAATACTTTTCAATAAAAACATGAGCTGGGATCCCCATGTTAGCTCAGTTATGTATCGCCTAAATAGGTGTGTAGGTGTTCTAGCGAAATCTCGCTCATACCTTCCCGTATCCGTAAAAATTTTAATCTATAACACAATCTTCTTATCGAACCTTAACTATTGTTTTCTGGTTTGGGGAAATATCACATCCTCTAACATTAGCAAACTGCATGTGCTACAAAAGAAGGCGTTGCGTCATATCGCTAATGCTGATAACAATGCACACACTGCTGAACTCTTTCGCCAGTTTAACATTCTTCCCGTGCCCCAACTTTACGAGTTCTTTTTATGTATGCGCTACAAAAAATCTGTGTATAACTGCGAGCATGCATTTCTTAGCATATCATCGCTGAAAACGAATACCTCTGTATATGCATTTCGCACCAAAGAGTATTGGTTCGTTCCATTTTGTCGTACTAAGCATGGACAGCAAATGTTACGTCATGCACTTGCAGTTCTGTTGAACAAACTGATTCTCCAAGATATTCATGTGGAACAGTGCAGCCTACGCAATATACGAAAGTGTTTCATTCCATAATGTGAGTGCTTTGTTCTTCAAGTGGTGTTAGTGTTTCTGTGTATTTGTAATTCTTATCAAGCTGTTCGCATTATATCATATAACATTAGAGGTGGACCTGCAATGTGAAACGGTTAAAATTTCTTGTTAGTGTATATTGTAGCCCTTTTTGTGTGCCGTGTATATGGGGGCTCGGGCGCTTCTCAAGTGAATTGATTTTCACTTTTTGCCCGAGCATTCCCGCATTATGATGATGCAAATAAATTTCAACTTCAACTTCAAAGGTTGCGCACACCACCTCCATCGACCCCGCGAGTCCAGCAATCAAATATAAAGTGGGAGCCAGCACATCGCGAAGTTAGCGCGCAGCAGCATTCTTACAGCATGGCACATTAACCTTTCTTCAACCTTTGATCTTCTGGACCTCCCTTGCATTACTGTCGCCAAAGGGTGGCTTTGCTGGCCACTCTCTTGACGAAGGTTGTGCACACCATCCCCATCGACCCCGCGAGTCCAGCAATCAAATGTAAAGTGGGAGCCAGCGCATCGCAAATGTAGCGCGCAAGCACACTCACATGAGTGCCGCAAGCAGGGGCATGCGCGCTGCCGCTCAGCACAGCGCGAGGAGGGAACGCGCGCACGGGCGACTTGGAGAGCGCACACGTAGCGCGAGCAGAGAATGAGAGATAGAGAGAGCACGCGCGCTGCCAGGCAGCGCAGGCGGGCAGCTGTAACCTAAGCAAACCGCCGATGGAACTTTTTAGAAAGGCGCAGCAGCGACCTCTGACCCAGGTTTTCTTGGCTTATAGGCCTCCCACGCTCAAGTTCGCGCAGCGCCGTCCGCCGCCCCAGCGGAGAGAGGGGAAAGCTCCGGTAGCTCGGACGGGTCGCTCTTAGAGCACTGCACGGGCTCGGGCCTACCCGAAAACCCGGGCCCGGCCCGGCCCACGGGCCGGGCCGGGCCGGGTAAAGTAGTTTTTACGGCGGGCCCGGGCCGGGCTCGGGCCTGAAGCTGCGGGCTTAGGGCCGGGCCCGGGTTTGAGGTGGCGGGCTCGTGTCGGGCCGGGCTTGGACTTTGATCCGTTCTTAAAGGGTCACTAAAGTGAAACACTGAATTGGTTTAGACCGATAAAGTGTACTCTGAGAACCCGAACGTCATTAATTTCACCATCAATGAGTTTATTAATAAAGGAGAAAATCAAGGTCAAAGTTCCATTTTGAAATTTCGCGCTGAAAGATCCGCACGTGACGTCACGGATTTCAAACTGTATTTGTCGTATTTTGGGGACATTGGCTCAACGAAATTTCCAGAAATTTGGTATGTTAAGTGTTATGACCCCCTCAGAGGTCAATGTGCCTCATTTTTACCCACTTAAACTACGTAGGGCCGAGTAGATGCCGTCAGAATCTATGACGTCACGGAGTTTGCTGCGTGAATTTCAAGTTGGCGTCGTTACCTGCATTTTCATGCGAGTTTTCTCTCTTACCAACAGTCTTGTCGCGGTGAGCGTGGTGCTTTTGGAATGGTAAAAGAGTAATTTGCTGATAATAGAAAAATCGTTCCTCTCTTTAATATGCCTTGTTCCGCATACGCTGTACATACATATATGTCCCACATTTTATCTCGAAAACACGCTTTTTTATGTGGGTTAAGCTATTTGGAGAAGTTTTGTGAGGGATAAGTACTGAACTCCTTTGCTTCTTGCATACGAGCCACTTGATGTATCTGAAACGGGCGAGCTAAAAGTAAATAGACCAGGCACTTATATGTAATCAACTAAAACTTTTTGTTGGGCTAGTTGGTGCATTTTAGAGCGGTGAATAAACGGCGTCAACGAAACAACGACAAGAAGACGAGACAAGGACGTACGCCTAGGCGTACGTCCTTGTCTCTTCTTCTTGTCGTTGTTTCGTTGACGCCGTTTATTCACAGCACTTCTATGTAACATCTCGCTATTCCGTGCTTTATTTCCTTTCGCTATTATTTTGTATTCCAAATGTTACTCTGTAATCGCAGTAATAAATGTAATGTGTAATGCACTGTGATCGCAACAGCGATCACAGTGCCCCAAAGCGGACAAACGTTGTTGAAAATTAGAGCCCCCTCTAAAACGAAAGGACTGCACGGAGTCTTGATACATAAAATCCCTATAAAGGCACATTATTTTTCTGTGACTCTGTGACGGCGTTCAGGGGTCATGTGGCGCGATATGGACATGCACAGCCTGCTTTGTATGCCCGCATTTTTAACGTCTGAGCTTTCGTCTTGCTCCACCATATCAGGTGTCTCAAACTCGCCTCAGCTAACGGACCGCATTCACGAAAATTTACTCCCGCAAGGGCTAGGGCAATGACGAAGGTAGGAGCGTGGGAGGGGGAACAGGTTTTAAAACTACCGTTATTTCACAGCAGGCCTTTCCCATATCTCATATACGGGATCATTTCTGAAGGGGATTTGGCGGCAGGATTCCAACAACATATCGTTGCAAAATAGTGCGGAACGGAGCAACTTGGAGCGCGCCAGACTCTATCGAAGAACAGGAAACCGATGGCCATCGAGGGCACGTGCACATGCACGTGGCCGGCGCAGCAGTTCGCCTTTAATACTGCCAATAACGGACGTCTCTCTTTCACGTCGGGGGAACCAGTCATTTCGTATCACCCATAGTGACTAAAATCTGGACGCCGATTCTGAAATATAGCTTTTGTTTCACGGTTATGTATCAACACACGTTGACCGCAGGGGGTGCCTCACGAAAAATCTGCTTTCGATCTGTCATGCCTGTGTATCTCAAGAACATACTTATAAAAAATGGGCTGAAGGCAGTCATGTGCGGGCGGAGAGCCGCTAGCGAGAGGTCCGCGAGCCGCGTGTTTGAGGCCCTATATAGTGCGCTATATAGTGCGAGAGCTACATGATACTGCCACAACAGCGTTGGAATGTGCAGGAATAGAACAGGTCCATTAAACAAGGCGTGGGTGAAGTATATTCGCTTGACGAAATATCTGGCTTGAAAAAGGACAATGACAGATTCCGTGCCGGGTGATGTCCCCTTACCTCGAACCATATGCATCCAATGAATAAGCTTCGAGAAGCTTAGTCGCGCATTTATGACCAAACTCGAACGAACCCCGAAAATATATCGAAATTGCTTCGTCCTACTCCTGCCAGTCCTAACCGCGTAGTCCAATGACCACCTTCTACCGATACAACATCGCTGGGAAGGCATAAACCATTATAATATGGATAAAACGAGCACGGTGGAAACCGTGCATAACATACACTGCTGAAAACTGCAAGGAGAAGCCCTCAAAGAGGAGTTTTATAGACGACATTGAAGAGTGGCACGACGTTCGGGAACGAGAGAAGTGAAGGGATGAGCTGGACAGCTATGGTCATTCTGCAGAGGTCCACAAAGACATCCTAGATTTGCTCCAGTGGTGGAAGCTAAGAACAACGACTGCCGACGCCTTCGCAATTGGCAAGGCAGATGTGGTGCGCCCGTCCGGCCAGCGCGAGCAGCGCAAGAAGCTTTAGCGCGGCAGGATATGTGATGCAACAGCGCATGGCGTGCTTAAATCGGGAATCTCTTGATACTTTGATTTTTCGCTCTATAACATGTGAAGAAGTAAACTATAAACTATGCCATAAGAAACTTACAGTCTGTATATACTAGCAGTGGTATGGTATATGAAAATAATGCTATGACAAATACTTTTTTTTTTCCCTTTCGGCTGATTATGCGCATACACGTGGTGCACGCGGTTCCATACCTTTGCCTAGATTAGTGTATTTACAAAAAAGGTCACAAATTTGTTTTTTTTTCCTGTTTCTCTTGCTCTGGCAAGGTGCTGCAATGGTGAAGACGGGTACTACATATCGAGAAGGGTGCATGGTAGGCTTTTTGGTTAGGGCTTGCTATAAATTTCAATAGGTTATAGAGTGCAATAAAAGCAAAGTGAAGTGAGCGTTTTGTTCTCTGCCAAGCCAATCTAGAACACATGCTCTGGCGGTGCTCCGTGTTACGCGGCGGCGAAGCCATCACGCTGTCCAAATGGGAGGCTGCTATTATATACCAGCTCCGCGCTAGAACAGCTGTATGGACAGGCCAACGGGCCCGCGACGCAGCAGAGAGACTTGGTCTTTCTGTTCCGATGTCGGAGCGGCCCGCAACGTGCTAGAGCGCGTTCCGATGGACCATAATAAAGTCTATCTATCCATCAATCCATCCTTTGTTGTTATTGCGCTCCCTATCGAAACTGAACTCGTGCTGCAAATCACTTTTCTTGCTACAATGTCTGCTACTAAACACCCTTCATGATCCCCAGTGTATTTGCAGAAAAAATAGGCACAGTATACCACCGCCGAACAAACATTCATTGTATTCAGTATGTCCGCTCAACTTTTTGCACCGTGAGCCCCTTTTTACAAGAAATTGCCGTAACTATGTTAAAGTATATTTGTTAGCAAAACATGCGCCCACAAAGCGTAGATATTTGCCACTTAAAACACCCTGCTGTCGATTCCATGTTCGGGCATCACCACCTAGATTACTGGGTCGGGCCTCAGTCCGGCCTGATCTGTGGTCGGGCCGGGCTGGGCCGGGTACGCGAAATTTTTTCTTGGGTTCGGGCCGGGCCCGGGTCTCATTTTGAGTCACCGGGCCGGGTTCGGGCGGGTAAATTTAAACGAGGTCCGGGCCCGGGCCGGGCCCGGGCCGAAGATTACGGCCCGTGCAGTGCTCTAGTCGCTCTTGCTTGGTTTTCCCATTGCGCACGCGGAGAACGGGCTTCCCGGGGCTTTTATCTCGCATTTTTCACGCTATGGGTGCCGTTCCTTCGTCGTACTCGAAAGCAGGCATGCAGTCCTGCTGCACTGCGAACAGTCACAAAACTTTAAAAATGACGATGAGCCGAAAACTACCCGTCAAGTTCGACCGTTTCCAATGCAAGCAATGCGAGGACCACACTGTAAGAAAAAAAAAGCGTATACGTGACTCCTTTCGGAGAGTTCTGACTTGCCACGTATACGACGCTCTTTAAAGAGTCGCGGTGACTCTCTTGGTGGGTCAGTGTCGGCGCGCTCTAGGAGAGTTCCCTGACCCTCCAGGCAGAGTGGCAGGACTCTTATCCGAAGGATCACGTTACCACTTATATAGTCGTCAGACGACTCTTTCCGGTAGCGCTCCTACGGGAGTCAAGTGAGCCACATCGAAGCGTCAAGCGACTCCACAACTATTTTAAGCTACTCATTTGACCCTTGGTCTACTTTTGCGCGACTACTCTTGAAAATAGTGAAGTATTCATTTTAAGAAAGTCCAATAATACTTGCCATTCTGCCCAGCGACTGCAAAAAAAGAATATATCAATTTTAGCACTATTTGAATAAAACTAGTCAAAACAACACGCCTTTCGCAGCAAGGTAATATAGAAAACGCGAAAAGATGGTATGTGATTTCCAATTAAGAAGTTTAGGTATCCCTCATTAACATGCTTGTATGAGTATAGCCAACTAAAATGTGTGACTGATATGCATAGTGTCATATGATGCAAAATAAACTGTAGAAATCGGCATCATGTTTTAATCTTTATTCCTTATGATCAAGAATAAAACAAAAAGTGGTGACGGCTGGAGGCATCAGACTTGTGACTTGCTAGGCTGTCGCTCCTGTTCAGCGTGAGCACCATAGAAACGGTATCTGAAAAGCAGAAAGTGATATTATGATGAGAAAATGAAACTGCAGTAAAAGTTTGCAAAATCCACACAATTAGTTCACACGGACATAATGAAGGCCCACAACAGAACAAGAAATGCAAACAGGCATGGTAAGGAACCAAGTTTTTTGCCGTTATCGTGTAAAACACAACTTGCAAATAGTAGCTTTCGTAACACGTCACTTGGCGACAAACTTGCAGCACAAGATCACGTGAGCCTCTTTTAAACAACAAACGAAATTTGTTTAAGCTCCTTTGCGTGGGTGCCACTCACCTCTTTTCGTACGTCGTCTTGTCCAACCAAAGGAAATGTAGGATCGACTGCCTCGTTCGGTTGACAGGGCGAACGCCGCTGTTGATTTATTCATCACGAGCGGTGAGGCGCCAGACCAAGCGACACCTTCGTTTCCCTGAGTGTGGGTGTCAACTTGAGTGAAGAGGCGGGAGAAGTGATCCGGGATTATGGGAATAACCACAACATACACACTGCTTATCTGTATTTAAAACCACCCTTTGTTCAACAAACCGTTACTGTACACACAACTGACACGAGTGCTTCGCTCGAAATAATTTCCCATCGAAAACAAATGTTCACGTAAAAGGCAGCGCGAACATCGTTTCGCGATAGGCGCTGGCTATGCACGAATGAAAGCACTTTTCTGAGTAATCGCTTCAAAATTTAGTTTCACAATAAGCACGGCTTTGCGCCAGCATATTCCGACACCCAAGCACACCCTCCGGCAGTCAAGGGCACGTCGTGAGCGGTTACTGACCGCATGTTTTATAAACGTAACCCATCCTTAAATACTCAGCAAACACATTCGAGTACGAGCGCCCGAACGGCAGATAACTTCCACAGAGCTGCTGCAGACGCCCAGGTAAAGCTGTATAATTAGTACATACGAAAGCAGTACACTCACCGTTAACGGGCGCACGTTGTCCGAGTCCGCAGCTCCATGAATATTCCGCCCTCCAAGCGTGACTTCGAGCACGGAGCCTGGCCTCAACGTCACCGAAGATGCGCATTTTTCTTCGGACACAAAACTGCGCGACAGGCAACTGACGCAACTACGCAACCCACGCAACCGACGCAACGCTTAAGCAAACGCTTTTTTCAAAAATAAATCAGTTGTTAGATTGCGCTTGTCCGTGTGTCTCCTTTCTTCGTCCCCGTTTGTTCCCGCGCAAGTACTACAATGAATTCGTTCCAACTAGGCCGGCTAGCAGTTTTGCTTCAACGCATCCCTATCGGAAAAACTACCATGGTGAAGCAGGGTCTGGGTACGGGCTAGTTGGTATTCCATTTTTTTAAATTGTGATCACAGCGCAAAGTAAGACACGAGACAGAGAGCAACGAAGACGAGCGCTGACTTCCAACTAAAATTTTATTGCGAACAACAAGCAATTTATGAAAAAACGACATGCGATAAAAACCGCATATGATAAATGATCGATACCCCCTCCGAAACACGAAGCCAACATGATCAAGCACTCTAAAGCACCAAAACGGGAACAGCCTGTCAAAAAGAAACCTAGCGCATGTGTGGGTGCAGGAAAGCAAGTTCTTTATCAGTCAAAGCTATCGAAGGCTTACTAACAGAGCCACCTTCAGCGATTGCTGCGGCCTCTATGATGAGTCTTGTATTCTCGTTGGGATGCCTTGTGATGTAATCGGGGTTCTGCCCAGAGGACCGGAGCCAGCCAGAGTACCGGGGAGATGTCGAGGAGAGGAGCCCAGAGCTGTTAACAGTTGACGTTTATTACATTATTTACAGGTAGCGTGTTGCTACATGATGGGGTTAGCATCATGGAAGCTCTCGGAGCTCGTGAGAGCTTGAGAGAACTTGTCGGGAGCTCGTCGGGAGCGCATCGGCGCTCGCATTTTATGTCCTGGTCTTCCCAGGGTTCCCTGTAGGAAAAAACAATGGAGGCCAGGACAGTCCAATGAAAATTTCCATCTTCACCTCCGCCCCCAAAAGGGGAAGGTGAAACGCCGCCTCCTTCCCAACCCACGAAAGGAGAAAGAGGCACATCCAGTTCGTCCCATGGCGAGGGAAAAACACTGCCCACCGCGCACACACGGCACAGCACGAAGACGTTGAGTCTTTACGTGGAAGTCAATTTCGTAGTCTGTTGCAATGATGGTTATGCGCGAGGCAGACCACGAATTGTGGAAACAGCGGCAACAAGGCGCCACGGAGAACGTGGGAAATGCATCCGCAGACGGTTCCCAGTACGCTGGGTCCTTTGTCCGGGGCACCTTGACGACAAAGCAAGCCGCCTCGACGGCCAACAACTCTTCCTAATCTGTCAGTCGGTCAGGCGTGCCCAAAGGGTTTTACGAGGGGCGCAGACAACCTGAGAATATTAGACGAACGACCTTCGTGTTGTCGCTGCTCTTGGGGCATCTCTGGAACCGCTGACCCGGAAGAAATCACGGTAGTCTTAGCCGCAACGTCTCATGCGTCAAAGCGGCGCCAAGCCAGGCAGGCCGATCATAACAGCCCGTCCACCGTCACAGGAGGTCTCGAAGGGGTTGCAGCACCAAAGCACTCCGCAGAGACCGTAGATCTGCTCCCTTGTAGACGTTGACGCAGGCTGCACCAATCTCTGGACCTGAGCCATGGCCAGCAAACGCCAGAAACGAACCACGCAAGACCCGAGGCACAACAAACATAGAGCACTCAACTGACTTCGAGAAATGCCAGGTTACAGTTTTGGTAAAACTCCCTAGAAATTTACAAAGGGTGCGCTCACTCGTGAAAATCAAGAATCAGATAACGAAGCCATAACAAACTCAGACCTACTACGTGCGAAGCAAATCAACAGCCTAACGTTTTGTATCATTTCCCAGAGAGATTCACAGCGTTCAAGGCACGCAGGTGCTACGGGCGAAACAAAACGAAAGGAGGTAGTTAATGAATTACGCCTCTCACAGTATAAGTAAAACTCAAAATCAAACTTGCGCGTATGAAAATAAAACAAACGGAGAAACAAAAAACCTACACTACACTGATGCGCATACTAACAAGTGTGCTGCAATATACACAAGGTTTACACAGAGGCTTTTACCCTCAGCCTATACTTCTCTGTTAAAAATCAACTTGCGCAAAACCCTCTACTCGGGTGTTAGGTTTCGCTAAATGTAAGCAAACAAGCAGTTTAGCAGATATCTCAATGTCTGCAGTTAAGATGAGGAGGAAAATAAAACTTTCAAAAATCGACACATTCCTTGCTCATCTGCAGAGACGCGAACATTAAAAGCAAGACAATTCATAACTGGATACAAGAGAAATTCTTGGTAGCCTTACACTGTCCGAACATTATGCGGATAAAATAAAATCAACAAAAGCAAAAACCTACACTACACTGCAAAAACATAAGGTTTAAACAGAGGCTTTTTACCTTCAGCCTACTTCTCTGTCGAGATAAACTTGCGCGTAAAACATAAAACAAACAAACAAAACCTACACTTCACTGCAAGAACAGAAGGTTTAAACAAAGGCTTTTACCTTCAGCCTACTTCTCTGTTAGAATCAGCGCAAAACCCTCTACTCGGGTGCTAGCTTTTGCAAAATGTAAGCAAACAAGCAGTTTAGCAAATATCTCAATGTCTGCAGTTAAGATGAGGAGGAAAATAAAACTCAAAAATCGACACAGTCCTTGCTCATCGGCAGACATGCAAACGTTAGACAGCTAAACAAAACAATAATAAAACTGGATACAAGACAAAATTCTTAGTATCCTTCGTGACACTGCGTAAATTCATGCGGCACCCTTTCAGACGTGCTCTGGGGGACGCGCATACCACAGTTGTCGATGGGCCAGATCGCGACGGAGGGACAAAAAGCCAACCTGTCCGAAGCACACAGTGGCGGTGACCTTTGTTCCGCGGGCCCCGAACTCCGACAAAGACGCACCCGGACGCCTAAGCTTCCTCACTGTGGGCCTCCCAGAGCAGCGGTCACCCTCTCGCAAACTTGGGGGAGGACCTTTGTCGTTACAGTCGCGTACGCACCACCTCGCTTTGCTCCACCGTTTAGCCTTCACCAAAGATGATGAAACCAGGCGACCACTTCGGCGTCTCTTTTTCTTGGCCCTCGCGACACGCTTCATGCCTAATCTCGATTTGTGCGAGACCCGCAACTTTTGGCTTTTAGAGAACTTATTAGGGGTTTCCAGCCTCCGCTCGAGGCAACTTGGACCTTTCCCCTTTTCCCGAAGTTTTCGCTGGCGCCTTTTTCTTTCGGGGCGGCACGGAACGCTCACCGACTCGGCAATAATACTCGGAAGTACATTGCTCAAAACTCCAGGCGGCTCAACTGGCTTATCCTCGGCGTTATTTCTAGCTGTCTGCACTTCAGAAACAACGCTACAATCGACACTTGCTAAACCAGCCGGCTCGCCATCAGATGTCTCTCCTTGATGAGAGTCATCACCTCGCGCTAATCTAAGCGCTTCATCACCTCGCGCTATGTTGAGCGCCTCTTCCTCTCGTGGTAAGCTAAGCGCCTCACCATCTGAACTTTTACAGTCTGCTTCATTAGCGCTTTCTGCTTCCGGAACCTCATGAGCAGACTCACAGGCCATCGGATCCGTCATAGCTGCCGCCGATTCGTCACCAAAACAAAGGCCTTTCGGAAGCATATCCACATCATTCTGAGAGGGATAATGCTCGGGCAGGTTTTGGGACACCAAAGTTTCCGGGGCGAGCAGTCTGAACGGTCACTCACTTTCAACGCGGGCTAATGGCAAACACACACTTTCATTTTCAACTACTTGCCATGCGCACGGGCGTTCCCCTGTGGTCACCTCATTTGTCGAAGAGTACGGATGTACACTATCAAACGTTGCGGCAGAGTCCCGCGGTACGTTTTCCTCAACTAATTCCTGAATGGGGGGTTTCAATTGTTCCAGATCATTGTCGCTGCTGTCCCCAAAACAGAGAGCATTCTTAGGCTTGCGGCAGCCGATTGCGATGTGACCTAGCTCTTTGCAACGGTGGCATACAACCGGCTTCCTAGCCTTAAACGCCTTTTCTCTCTTTCGATCTTCTGAGTGGCTCACTGTAGACGTGGACTTAGCAGGACTGCCTTTCTTTTTCTTATCTGAGGGTGCTATCTCGTTATTCGGGTTACTTGATGCCTGATAAAGTGCTAAAGCCAATCGCCTTTTCTCATTTATCCTGTCTTCTTCAGCCCATCTTTTGTTCTTCTCAACTTCCTCCCAGCACTCCTCAATTTCATCATCCTCCGCCCCGCATTCCTGAATAGCCTTAATCAGCTGTGACTCTCTCTCTTCTCTCCCAACCTTAATTCCCAGCTCTTCACACAGTAGTAAGAGGTCTGGTCTCTCTAGCTTCTTTACCAACTCCATGGTCTTCACGAGTGAGGACTTTCTACCCGCCGTGACGTTAGGTAGCGAACAAGCGAAGCCTAGACACACGGTAAAACACTGCCAGTTTTAGAACATGAAAGCTAAAATGGTGAATAGCTGTGACGTATGGTAGCGGTACAACGAAGCCTATACGCACAGAAGATTACACAGAGATTTAGAAAACTTCAAAAGCTAAAACCTGGCAAAACTCAAAGAAAGTCAAGCACTCACCATATCGTTGAGGCCCGAGTCAAGCATGGGTCATCCCGTTGCTGCTAACCAGTTGAAGTGTTCCAGTTGTCAGCAGCATCACACCGCTGCCATCCAGTTGATGTAATCGGGGGTCTGCCCAGAGGACCGGAGCCAGCCAGAGTCCCGGGGAGATGTCGAGGAGAGGAGCCCAGAGCTGTTAACAGTTGACGTTTATTACATTATTTACAGGTAGCGTGTTGCTACATGATGGGGTTAGCATCATGGAAGCTCTCGGAGCTCGTGAGAGCTTGAGAGAACTTGTCGGGAGCTCGTCGGGAGCGCATCGGCGCTCGCATTTTATGTCCTGGTCTTCCCAGGGTTCCCTGTAGGAAAAAACAATGGAGGCCAGGACAGTCCAATGAAAATTTCCATCTTCACCTCCGCCCCCAAAAGTGGAAGGTGAAACGCCGCCTCCTTCCCAACCCACGAAAGGAGAAAGAGGCAATCCAGTTCGTCCCATGGCGAGGGAAAAACACTGCCCACCGCGCACACACGGCACAGCACGAAGACGTTGAGTCTTTCGTGGAAGTCAATTTCGTAGTCTGTTGCAATGATGGTTATGCGCGAGGCAGACCACGAATTGTGGAAACAGCGGCAACAAGGCGCCACGGAGAACGTGGGAAATGCATCCGCAGACGGTTCCCAGTCGCTGGGTCCTTTGTCCGGGGCACCTTGACGACAAAGCAAGCCGCCTCGACGGCCAACAACTCTTCCTAATCTGTCAGTCGGTCAGGCGTGCCCAAAGGGTTTTACGAGGGGCGCAGACAACCTGAGAATATTAGACGAACGACCTTCGTGTTGTCGCTGCTCTTGGGGCATCTCTGGAACCGCTGACCCGGAAGAAATCACGGTAGTCTTAGCCGCAACGTCTCATGCGTCAAAGCGGCGCCAAGCCAGGCAGGCCGATCATAACACTTGCTAATATAGCCGTCTTTTCAAAGAACGGAATACAGCCGCATTGTGCGCAATGCACACCTAGAAAGCCCTCTCTCCCTCTCCTCACTTTGTTGTTGTGTTCCTGCAGTCGGATATTCAGGCATCTACCTGTCTGCCCTATGTAAGACAGACCACAAGACAGAGGTATCTTGTACACTACCCCTTTTGAACAAGGAACGTACTTCTTGTTATGGTTAATACTACATGAACTACGCGCCTTGGCAACAGGATTAGTCTTAACACAAAGCTGTGAAAGTTTCTTAGGAGCCGAAAAGACCACGTCAACACCCACTTTTTTTCCTATTTTCTTCAGTTTGTGGGATACGCCATGAATATACGGAAGAACGGTTATTTTTCTGCGGTCATGTGATGCAGGCTCGACGCTCTGGGGTCCATCACCTGACTTACTGCGCAGCTTTTCTGCGACTGAAACCAGAAGCTTGTCAGGATGCCCGGCCGCCTTCAACCGAGCGATTTGCGAACGGAAACTTAAATCAATTGAATGATGACAGGATTTTACCAAAGCATTATGCAAGCCGCCATAGGCAATTCCTCTTTTGATTAGTTTCGAATGGGCCGACGCATATGATAACAGAGGCTTGTGTGCACGTGGCTCATACATCCAGCATGCATGATGCTGCAAAAAGGAGAGCTTCAAATCTAAGAACCTAAGCACACCATTCGTCGGTAGTTCATGTGTAATTAAAAGAGGGTTGAGGCATTCCTGAAATAAAGCCAATGTCTGATGAACGGAGGTTTCAAAAGAACGGTCACCACAATCAAACAGAATTAAGTAGTCGTCTACGAAACGAAAGCATTTCACAATTTTTGTATCGCACAACCGAGAGTCGACGTTTCTGTTGACATGCGCCAAAAACAAATCACTCAACACGGGAGCGATGCAAGACCCGATACTTATACCACTTTTTTGAAGAAAGAACATGTCATTCCACTCGGCGAAGGTTGAGGTGAGGTAAAACTGAAGCACTTTTATAAAGTCCGACGTAGAAACACCGCACTCGTTTTGAAACGCTACAGTGTCAAACCTTAGGATCGCTTCTTCCACAACTTGCAACAGTTCCTGATGTGGTATAGAATAATATAGATCTTTTATATCTATGGACATAGCGTGAAATGTGACATTGGAATTTTGAGACAGGTATTCAATGACATCGGAAGAACCTTTGACTAGAAATGGGTCATCGACCTCAAGCTTTTTAAGATGGCTCTGAAGCCAGCAAGAAAGGGTATTCTGCCACGTGCCTTTTTCTGAAACAATGACGCGAAAAGGCGTATCAGGTTTATGAGTTTTTGCTGAGAAAAACATCATTAAGGCTAACCCTTCCTTTTTGTCTACAGACTGTGCAAGACCGCCCAGATTAAGATCCGTTAACATGCGTTTTGCCTTAGTTTTCACTTTCTTGAGATCAACGTCTGTTCGCCTAACAAACACGGAATCTAAAGAAGCTTGCGCTTTTTCCAGGAAATTGCTTCGAGGTGTGACGAAAAACCCACCTTCTTTGTCAGCACCTGTCAGACACAGCGTCTTTTCGGTGAGGTAAGATAGCACTCTATTAATGGGAACGGGGTCTGGACGAGGAGAGTATAACCGGAGCACATCGACACCCTCAGACACGCAACGATCACTCTCACATTCCGGAGCACGTCTAGACACATCACGCACCAGTGTCAACAGTTCCGCTGGAGAGTTCTTTCCCACAGTGGCGAACTTGGGCCCAAGAGCGAGAGTCTGAGTGACGAAGTCCGGAAGGGTCACTCCTGCGTCTGTGTGCACCTGTTGTGGTGCCTTGGGAGTAGGGGACTCACGACAGCGACGAAGGCGGAACAAATCCTGCTGCCACTTGTGCTCGACGGTGCTATCTATAAGCGCAGACAACTCTCGACGTTTACGTGTTTACGGTTTCAGTCGCAGAAAAGCTGCGCAGTAAGTCAGGTGATGGACCCCAGAGCGTCGAGCCTGCATCACATGACCGCAGAAAAATAACCGTTCTTCCGTATATTCATGGCGTATCCCACAAACTGAAGAAAATAGGAAAAAAAGTGGGTGTTGACGTGGTCTTTTCGGCTCCTAAGAAACTTTCACAGCTTTGTGTTAAGACTAATCCTGTTGCCAAGGCGCGTAGTTCATGTAGTATTAACCATAACAAGAAGTACGTTCCTTGTTCAAAAGGGGTAGTGTACAAGATACCTCTGTCTTGTGGTCTGTCTTACATAGGGCAGACAGGTAGATGCCTGAATTCCGACTGCAGGAACACAACAACAAAGTGAGGAGAGGGAGAGAGGGCTTTCTAGGTGTGCATTGCGCACAATGCGGCTGTATTCCGTTCTTTGAAAAGACGGCTATATTAGCAAGGCATCCCAACGAGAATACAAGACTCATCATAGAGGCCGCAGCAATCGCTGAACATGGTGGATACTGGAAAAGGTGGTGGATATAGTGGAAATAATGCTGGGTTTGCTGGAAATCATGGTGTTTTAGTGGACAGTGGTGGGTGGCATGGTGTACGTTAGCTGGGTAAGGTGGAAAGGATGGTGGACGATGGTGGAGAGTAGCAGCAAAATACTGGGTAGGGGTAGGAGACAGCGCCCACTATGGCGCGAATGGTGGAAAGCAGCGAGGGAATGGTGGGTGAGGAAAATGATGGTGTACCATGCTACACCATGCTGGAGAAGCTGCGTCAAACACCGTCATAATACTCGAAAGCGGTGGCAACTACGATGAGTATAATGTGAAATATCATTGCCGTGCAAATGAACAGCATTTTGAGCTTGTTGGTAATGCCTAATGGAGCAATGTAAAACACAATAGACAGGATCGTACTTGTTTTGTATTTGTAATACACCCCTTGTGAGCATGCCTTTTCTTTATTTCTTATTGACTGACATGAAATGAATATATATTTTTGTGGTGAGTGGTCGAGCCCCTTGAGCTTTCGTTTTCAATGCTACATTTGTTTGCAGTACCTATTGTATTGATCGCGAAAAAATGCTCAAGAATGTATTGCTTGATTATTATTAAATCTTAATACGATTTTCTTGGCTGAGAATATTGATTCGAGCACGAAGAAAAAGCAAAATTAGTGATCACTGGATAGCAGTTAATTTTTGGACTTCCGTGGAATGTAACTACTCGAGACCGCGCCTGTTGCGCTTTAACATTCGCGCTGAATTTGCTGCTCGCTCGCATTTATGATAAGGCTGGAAGTAAACATCAACATCATGTGCGCTACAGATGTAAACGTTGAGAAAAAGGTCCGTGAAATGCATGCTGCAACCGAATCACCTCGCGTAAACAGATTGACAATGCACTGTATTGCAAAAACAATTTGCGGCTTGAGCAGAGAACCTCATTTAGACGGGGGCAAGGTGCAAAGCGCAGCCGTATACTTAGATATTGGCGCATGTAAAGAGCCCCAAGTGGTCGAAATTTCCGGAGCCCCCACACTACGGCGTCTCTCAAAATCATATCGTGCTTTTGGGACGTCGTCAAACCCCAGCAGTTATTATTATCTGAGCCGAGCAGCTGCTTCCCAGCTCCCTCCTCCTCGCTGCGCTGGTAGCGCCCACTGATCTCCACTAGGAGGAGCTGGATGGCGCATCGAGCACGCGGGCGTGAAGCCACCGGAAGCCGCCGTTTTTGTCCCGGAAGAGAGCTTTTCTGTTCTTTTATGAAAGAAATATCTGCCTGTAGCGCAGTAAACTGTACGAATCGACCGGAAAGGTCGTCAGGGAAGACATTCCACTTGTAAGTACCTCAAAGTTGCATTACTTTTCACACATTTTGTACGTTGCAGCACTCCGCCATATTCGGACGGTGTCGGCACGGCGTCTGTCATCTTTCGTGTAGCGATCGTCGGCGTCTTAAAGTGAGGCGTAATCGCAGCGTTTGAAAAAACAAAAAAGAAAAACGATCATAACAACAGCTGCCACCCGAGAATATTTGAATTGCGCGACTGAGACGGACAGAAGACGCCAGCTTCCGGGACAAAAAGGGGACCTTCAGGTGGCTTCACAAGCGCCCGCCTCTCAAAGCGGGGATGCGCCGTCCAGCCTTTTTAATGGAGGTCAGTGGTAGCGCCTTACAACCTAGCCTCCGAGATTAATGTCTACTGCCCGTCTCTGAGGCCGTGTTCGCAGCCATAAGCGCTGTCTCAATGGCAGCGGTGACGTCACGTCCGACAGCGTCGGAAGTGAAATTCGTTTTGGCCGTGGCCACTGGCGTCGCCGCTGTCGTCCTCCCAGATTTTTCTTTCCTGACATGGCGGCGCGCTGCTTACAACGTGGTAATGGCGTGGTGATTGTGTTTGTGCTGATGCGGTTGATTTTCGTGCGTGCCCGTGCTTTGTGTTTTATGTTGCGATCATTGACTTAGGCGGAACATCTTGAATCAGTGTGATGCGCGGTACACGGCACACCAAGCGAGCTGCAGGCGCCAGCTTCCCAAGTACGATTCCTTTGTTGGTGATCATCATCGATGAAGAGTGCCGGAATAGTTTCTCGCAACGCGCGCTGTGGCATGGAGAATCGACGTGATAGTTCGTGCAGATATGAACTCACCATATTGCCTCTAGACCGACGGATGCCTGCAAACGGGGTGGTCAGCCAACGCCGACTCGGTACATCACCTGAAGACCGGCGGACGTCGCAATGTGCATGCTGCCAGCATGTTCTCTTGCGAAAGGTAGGGCTGTGAGTGCTACTCTGTGCACGTTATGCATTATTATTGCTCTATGCGTATTGCCAAGGGATATTGAATACGGTGGTGCTGAATGTTTTTGCAGTTGTGTTGAAGCTGCTCCCGCCCGACGTTTGTGAACAGCTTAATCGATACTGTTACAAAGTGCTTGGATATGTGAGACGGGCGCACTACCCGCCGTAAAACTGAAAGCATAGATCAAATTTTCAACAGAAAGGCTCTCGTCTTACACAGGTATTTAACAATCGTCACTGCACTTGTAATAACCAAACTAAAAAAATTACTGCTACTGCCATCGGGTTGTGCTGTGACTGGGAATCGGTGAGGCGCGATAAGTTTCATTTGGTGATGCAATAAACAACACTGATTATGCTAGCACCCTTGTGTACTCATAAGTTTTTACGTCGGAAATAACGGGAATTCGTTCAGAATCCGCCCCTGAATGACGATATAATGTGGTAGGTGGGCTTCTGGAAAAGGCGGAATGGGGTGGGGGTTCGGCACTGCAGCGCTAGCGTCAACTGGCCGGCTGTGTATCCCCGTTGGCTGGGCGCCGGCATCGTCCAATGTGGATTTCTTTTGCCGCTGCAACGTTTGAAAGTTTAGGCTGTGGTTTCGGTGTGTTTTTTTTTTTCTCTTGCTCAACGCGGGCTACCGAATCGCGCGTTCATTTTGCGAGGGGTAGGTTAATTGCCGCGAGAACTGACCCACTTGTGGTTTTAATAAGATTTATTTCAAGGGCTACCATCGCGTGAACGCTGCCGACCTGTTGCGAGGGCAAGTAATTGTCCCCGCACGGAATGCTGGCACTATTTCACTTACGGCAACTCGCGCAAAAATAACATAACAGCCGGTAGTACCTCACCAGCTGTAGTGATTTGTAATGCAATTTTACTGTATTAATTCAAAAGTCACTTAGTCGTAAGTTCAGCAGACACGACTGCGCAAAGACGAGCGAAGCGCAGAGAACACACCGTGCGCTTCGTGTGTGTCTGTTTATTTCTGTCTTCTAACGTGTTGTCTTCGCATATTTTAAAGGTGTCTGCTGTACCTATGAACCAACTAGCCCAACAATATGTCATACTTGCAACAAGGACTCACTATAGTATTTATTTATTTGATTGAAAAGAGCAGTGTAAGGCGCATCAATATATTGATTTCTAAACAAATCATTTATATTTTTAATGATGCTTTTGAAATATTTTTCAGGTTGCTTGGAGAAATGCATCTCTTTGTAGCCGCTTCAATTATAGCCACCGAGGAACTACCGTGATGTCGTGGTGAGGGTTTTCTACGAGGGTTTTCTGCAGAAGCTGCTCGTCGAGGCAAAGGATTAAGCATAACGCCAAGCAATGCAGAAAAGGGAATAAACTTATTCACTGAGCCAGTCTGCTTTTTTCTTAGTGCAAACATGGTATTATTGTGCCTGTTTTGCCTCATAACACATTTGGAACCAAAGCTGAGAGTTACCAGTTGGTTTTCTGTGGTTAACCTGTATGCCTTGTGTAACAGGCAAATATGTTTTGAAATATAACTGAAATAGCATTGAAAGGGAAATAGTTCATTGACAAATATGCCCGCCAATCTCCGTACCTGCCACGTACCTTGTACACAGCATAATTTCTACCCACCAAGGCTACCGTCCACCATCTGCCCACCTAAATTACTGTCCACTATCCACCCACCTTGTCCACCATCCACCACCGTCCACTATCCACCCACCACCGTCCACCATCCACCACCGTCCACTATCCACCCACCATCCACCACCATCCACCCACTACATTAATCCACTATAATGATGGATGGTGGTTTCCACCATGTCCACCATTTGACTTTTTCCAATAGGGATTCCAGAAGACCGACCAGACTGAGAGAGGAGGCCGAGGCGCGGCTGGCGCGGCGACAGCCTGGCTGGCTCCGTCGGCGAGGGAGGCAAGCCACCGCGCCAGAAAGGCGCCGAACGTCAAACGCGCGATACGTATGGCGCATACGACGGCCCCTTTATCGCGGAAGCCAATCGAAACGCGCTTCAGGAGAGTCCCGTGATTCCAGCCCGAATGCGAACTCTCTTTCTCTTCATATACCTTCCAAAAGGGGTCGAATGGACACCCGAAGAGAGTCACGTGGCCGTGACCCTCTTTTGACTCTTTTTTTTTTCTTAGAGTGCAGAGGCGTCGAGAGTGGATTATGGTATTCTTTATTCTTTATTCAAAGGTTACCCCGCATTGCCCAAAGGCGTTACAGCAGGGGGGTTACAGAAACGACATAAACAATTCTTCGCTCTTACAGCACACTTGCATGGCAGACAATCCATTCCACTCTTTAACAGTTCTAACAAAAAAAGAATTCGCGAACATGTTCGTCCTGGTGCGTAATTCTCTTATTTTAAAAACATGGTCAGTTCTAGATGAACGGTAATGAGGTTCCTTAAAGTATTTTTCTTTATTAATTCCTGTTTTATCATTATATATCTGAAAAAAGAACTTCAGTCGCAGCTTTTGCCGACGCGAGGAAAGCAGTTCCCACCCAAGTTCATTTTTCATCTGAGTGCAGCTCTCCCCTCTCTTGTACCGTCCCAAGACGAACCTGGCCGCCCGGTTTTGAATTTTTTCAATTTTATCAATCAATGTGGCTTGCGAAGGATCCCACACGGCACAAGCGTATTCCAGTATAGGTCGTATACATGTTAAATAGGCTGTCTTTTTTAAGTTCAGTTCCGAAGTTTTTAAATTACGTTGGATAAAGTTTAGCGCCTTTCCAGCTTTAAAAACCACATCATCTACATGCGCATCCACGAGCAGTCGGATGACAAGACTACCCCTAGGTATTTATAACTATCTGCTCTTTTTAGACGTTCATTGTTTAAAGTATACTCTGTTTCCATTCGTTTCCGCTTCCTTGTAAAAGAGACATGGACACACTTTTTATTATTTAGGTTCATTTTCCACGTAGAGCACCAATCTTGAACACGTTCCAAATCAGTTTGCAGTTGGGTAAGGTCTCTGTCATTCTTTACTAGTCTATACACAACACAATCGTCTGCAAACAATCTAATATGTGATGAAATACCTGCTGAAATATCATTTATGTAAACTAAAAATAAAAGTGGCCCTAATACTGAACCCTGTGGAACTCCCGATGTCACATCAACATAATCAGAGGTTTTGCCGTTTAAGATGACGCATTGCCGTCGCTGGCACAAATAATTTTCAATCGAATTTAGGACAGCAGAATCTATATTTTCGGCGTAGTTCGGCGCGATGCTTTCGCGGTCTTGTCACCTTAAAGCAATGTTTGTCGTATACAGTACTACGAACTATTAACGGGGAGAAACGCGATGATCGTGCTCATTTGAAAGGGAAGTGCGTTTGTGAACTGAAGCCACAACAAATAGACAGCCGCTGTACGTTTCGAGATTGCGCGCTGGCTTTCCGAGTCAGCCATTTGTAATGTGACAGCAGCGGAGCACGTGGGCTCCGCGGCTGTATAACACCACAGTTTAAATAACGTACCGTGAGTACTAAGCCTTTAATTCAGCTGATTGCGGTACATCTCCCGTTGCGGCTCACCGTAAACAGAATTGAGCTGCATGTTTCCACTGAGCGTTCACATTGGCCTTGCATGCGACACGCCGTGATTGCTCAGCAGGTTGAAGTGTTGTGCTGCTAAGATTGTGGTCATGGGTTCGATTCACGCATACGGCAGCTGCATTTTGATGGGAGCGAAATGCAGTAACACGGGCCTACTTAGATTTACGTACACAATAAAGAACCCCAGGTGGCCGAAATTAATCCGAAATCCCCCACCACGGCGTGCCTCAATAATATAGTGCTTTCGGCACGTAATATATAGCCTTGCATGCGCGTGAGCCGCGGGCAATATACAGCTGCCGCTTTGAAAAGGAGCTGAAAAAAGAGCCAAGGTGGCAATTAAATTTTCGATGGCTTCGCGAAATCAGACGCGCTTATCATCGGGCACAAATCTCGGCATAATTATTAACATGCGCGATCCCAGTGGGTATTGTATAGTATAATGTTGACCAAGCGAGCTGTCGAAACAACTAAAGTGACATTCGACTCAGCGAACACGGTGCGTGATCAGGCGTCGATATTATTCGAAATGAAACACGCCTCTGCAAGAAACATGCATGCTCGAAGTGGGCATGAAATATTTTTTTTTGCGCGTATCATTATGCTGTCAAAGGGAGCTCTAAAAAATCCAAGGTGACAATAAACATGCGATCCGACGTTGTTATCATTCGATGCAAACCTCGGCAAAAGTGAAACTCTCACGAAACTCAACACTGCGCATTGCAATGGAGCCATTGACTCAACAGGGCAGATATAAATTTATGCTCTTCACACTGAGCTCATAATAAGTTTAATGCCGCACGACAAACATGACATCCAAGCAATCGAAAAGTTATAAATAGAAAACGCACGCGAAAGTGTGGTGGATGTTTGCTGACAGCTCCGAGTAGACACGACTGCCGCAACGAAGGTGCGTTTTACTGGTGACATATTTACAGAACTCGCGCAGTCACCTCCCCATAAATGTCAAAGAAATGTGCCCGTTCAGCATCGTCATGCACGTAGCGCTCGCACAAACAGCATCGTCCTTGACGACATGCCCCGCAAGGTGGTCGACCAACCGCCCTCTTCTGGTGAGATTCCCACCGTGAAAACGTTTTTTCCATCCTTGCGATCTTTCTAAACCTTCAGAGCAAGCGACACGTGAAGCTGCACGTGCACGCGAGCAGAGGACAACGTGTGCAGGGTGCCTGAACGTGCAGAGACAGCGCAGTCAAAAGGCAGGTGCGGGGAGCGGAGCGACCGGTTTTTGCAAGAAAGGCGGCGAAACGCGTAGGGAGCCTTCATGTGCGCACCTCCGTGCTTCCGTCTTTTAGGGTGGTGACAAGTTCGATCTTGGTTGCCTACAACCGGCTTCGGCGGCCGCGAAACTTGACGGGCCGCCATCTTGGTCCCCAGCGTTCGCTCGTTTACATTGAAGGTAGCGCCGGTTTGGACAAGAATGGGGTGGTTTATTCATATAGCACGTTTCGAAAGCTGGAGGGTTGTTCCCTGATGTTAGCCGCAGTTTTCTAGAACAGAAAGAGCGTGTTCGTTTACTCGAGTTTGTATAATATACTGTGAAAACAGCTCGTTTATCGCACGGCACCTGCGACATTGGCCGAATGATGATTTCTAGAGAGCTTATAGTTGTGATGGGGAGAACCTCAACATCACTGTGAACCTAATTAAATGTCTGCGCGGCATTCCTGAAGCAAAAGTCATCTTATCACTGCAGGCACTTCAAAGGCGTTCTGGTGCAGGGCACGAGGCTGCGCTATATTATATGACGGCGCCTGTAACCACGGGGAAGGCGGAGCAAACAATCGCGTAGCTTGCGATGTTCTCTGCATGCCGCATAAATCCGGCGCCATGTTTCTCATGCCCTAGATATTGCTTCTGTGCGTAATAAAATTCCCTGCAGGAAGTTTACCTCCTGCCAACGAATCCGTACAATGAACTCTTGAAATACATCACCAGTGGTTAGCATTCGCGAAAAATAGTGGGGCACTCAGTCAGATATCGCACCTACCCCCCTCCCCTCCCCCTGCAAACGTTTAAGATAGGCTTGAAAGACGAACAAGACAAGGGAGCAACAAGGAACAAAACAGTTTTTCCTGGTCACATTTTATTGAATTGCATGTTTATTTACCGATGATATTTTAGTTCGTCTTCTTAATTTTTCTGTTGTGTTTGGCTTGCTTACTTCCACTGCAACGCCCACCCTTTTATTTCTTTTTCCTAGCTTTTACTGTTACTGCAATCCCCCTTTTTTACCCGTTGTTACTATCATCTTTGGTGGTATCTTAAGAATAATATGCACTTTTTCATTGACAAGGGCACACTTTTAGCACTTCTTGAGCTTCATGTCTGCATTATTGTGTGAATATATTAAAAACCGAGACAGCGCACCGAATTGCCTCAAAACACACTAAAAGCAAAGAAAAGGACGAGCATATTCAAGCAAAACAGTACACAGAAATGGGAGAGGAGGTCAATAGAGGTCGGAGTTTATGCACCTAGACATAAACGATGCAATGCAAGCCTATGAAACAGTGAAAAACCAAACCAAGCAAACATGAATGAATCAATGCAAAAACGGTTTTACTAATAATAATGACAACAAGAACTCTAGCGATTGAAACAAGCAGGAATTTAAACGAAGACAGAGCACAGCAAAGAAACATTACATAAAAATGGGGCAAACAAAAATGGTAAAATCTCACATTTGGGGTATGAATTTTTTTCCCCTTGTCAGCGAATTCTACAAATGACTTCCCGTCATGGCACATAAATGAAGTCCTGCCTCCTTTGCTCGAAGCTTGTGTCCTCGACGTGTGCCTAGAATAAAGCAATAACGCTAAAAGTCATACACGGCACCAAAGACACATACGTAGTCTATATACATTTTCTCTTCAAGCACTAAATTAAAAATTAGATCACGATATGAACTCCTGTTTGTGGGTGGTTATGAAATAGAATGTAAAGACCAAAAATTCTGATGCAGCACCACACTCTCCCACGGGGGCATATCTGAGTTAAAAGTCAACAACTGGCTTCGCTGGTGCACACAAAAAGAAGCGCTCAAGACAGACAGACAGACAGACAGACAGACAGACAGATAGACAGATAGATAGATAGATAGATAGATAGATAGATAGATAGATAGATAGATAGATAGATAGATAGATAGATAGATAGATAGATAGATAGATAGATAGATAGATAGATAGATAGATAGATAGATAGATAGATAGATAGATAGATAGATAGATAGATAGATAGATAGATAGATACACAGACAGACAGACAGACAGACACGAAGAGTAAATCAGTCGTGTTCTATAATATTAAAGCGAAAGTTTTTACTGGCCTAGACGAGCGAATTTCGCTGTGCATGTTCGCGTGGCCTTGAAGCAAAGAACGGATACCCAGTGGCAAGCCGCGTGAAATTTAGTTGTGCCGTTGCAGTTGTGCACGAGTGTACAGCGAACGCGTTCGGCGGCTTCGTCTGTCCGCCTCTCCGAATGCCCTTTCTCAGCGTCCGAGGTGAAGAGTGAAAACGCAAAAAGCGCGCACATCTGCTAGCAGAGAAACACGAGAGCGTCTGTTGGTGGTTTGTTTAGGGGGCCTGGCGTTTCTCGCGTCAACTGCGGCGACGGCTTCGGAAACTGTCGAAAAGACGGTACTGAGTGCTCGCAGTACGGCACGTTCGACTAGCCATATCGTTCGGTAGGCAAAGTGTGCTTCGGCTACGAGGATAAACAAGCATAACCAAGTAAAGAAGCTTCCGCTTGCATAACCGGGCCTAGCCGAGCTAAGCCGCGGCCATTCCTTTTGACTGCGCAGGCTTAAAGAAGAAGTTAACGCGTTTACCTTGCACAGACTGCTTTACGTCGCACAACAAAGCAAATCATTTCACGAAATATGCGTCAATACACTCAATGCACTCGCAATACGACGAGTACTCACCTCACAAACACAGGAAGCAGTAGTGGGCTCCCAGCAATCACGCTTCACTTGCGCAATCCAGCGTTTCAGCCGGTTAGGGCTAGTCGGAAAGCGGAACATTCTTACACCCCGCCTGCAGTGGTTTGTGCATCGCGGCACGCAGCAGCCTGGCATTTCAACTCCAAAGTTGCAGTAGATCCTGGATGGTGTTATAGCAGAAGCCAGGTTTCGAGCGCTGGGGTCAAACGCAGCGCATACGGCAGCTTGCACACACGCCAACGTGCAGTCGATGCAGTACAGCGGAGGAGGAACGAGTGGCCGGTGGGGACCAACATGGCGCTCTCGTCGTATCGTTCCTATGGAAATCTGGACTGGCAACTCTGTGTTTTGGCGGGCGGCGGCAAGTGGTGGGACAAAGGCTGACACCACCCTCAAAGACGGAGGCGCGCACATGAAGGCTCCCTAGAAACGCACGCGACGCAGCGCCCCCTGGCCGAGCTTGGGAGGCCTATACCACGACTGGTACCCTACGAGGGCTATTGTTCCGCGCCCCTCTTGCTCGGTTGCCGGACTGCTGTCAAAGTGGTTTTGGCTGTTTACGCCAGGAATGTTTTTGTTTTTCCTGACTAGACATGCTCTTGACAGCCTACTCAATACTTAACATGCTTAACTCATACCGAAACACAGATCGTTTCAGCGCGGGGCCCAGATTTGGAAACTGCTCTTTCCCCATTGCCAAAGTTGAAGCGCATATGAATCTTAGGCACTCCCCCACGGTGTGGCGCTCGTTTCTTATTATTTAAGGGGGTTGTTTTGAAGCGATACTAGAATTGGACACATGCAACGTCGCTAGCATTTATGCGACGCGTTAGATCACTTACGATTCAATTTCGAGATTATCAGACACAAAGCTACAAATTACACTAAAAAAAGTCACAAGCAACCATATAGCTGTGAGGGGTCCTTTAAAGAATGACCATTGCCTGCTGAGGCTAGATCTGCACCTAGAAACACCCCCGCTTCTTCCTCGATACCACGCGATTTGAATGTGGTCATTTAATAATATTATACCTTTACTAAGCCGATGACCAAGAATCCACTGAATAGCACGACAAGCAGGTTGTCTGGCAGCAGCAACTTCAGAGATGTCAGATTGTCTGCGTAAAATAGAAGAAGAAAAGGTCGATATAAAAAAAATTCGCAGCATATCCACAGGTGAATGATGAAGAGCTTAAGCGAAGCTCCTGAAGCAATCATGGTTACACCGCGAAATCTTCAGTGGTTTCGCCCAGCAGTAATCAAAGCGATAGCCCAGTACATCATCAAAGACGTGACAAACACTGTATATATTTATACAAGAAATTTTATTAATCGTAAGTGGTAGCAAGGCGTGGCCTCCGTTCCCCCTTCATTATAACGGCTTTATGGTCGGTGAAGTGATGGATCGGTGATGGGTCGTAGTGGGATGTTTGCAAAGACGAAGTAGTGGGCAGTTTGCAAAGGTGGCTTCCGTTCCCCCTTCATTATAACGGCTTTGTGGTCAGTGAAGTAACGGATCGGTGATGGATCATAGTGGGATGTTTGCAAAGACGAAGTAAAGCGCAGTTTGCAAAGGATCGGTTATGGGTCGTAGTGGGATGTTTGCAAAAACGAAGTAGTGGGTAGTTTGCAAAGGTGGTTACGCCGGACAACGGAGACGTGACAAGGTTAGACTAAGAGGAGATTCGCCCCTAAAAATCCACAGCATATCCACGGGGTGAATGATGATGAGTGGAGCGAAGCTCCGGAGGGAACCATCCGTAAACCGTAAATATTCCGATTAATTCGCCCAGTATATGATCAAGTAAACACGTGAGAAACACCGCGTACATATTAAACATCAAACTTTTATTGTACTGTTTGTTTACGTCGTCCCTTCATTACAACGGTCCCCCTAGCGTACGTCGCCGCACTAAATCGAACGATTGCTTTCCACCAATGTCAGCGCCATATGTGAATCTTCCGTGAATTCTGCCCAGTACATCATCAACGACCTGAGATCGGGCGCGTTTATACTAAAGGGTCTATGAGAGACATGGCGACTTGCAGCTCACTTTACTTTTACATGTACGCTGTGAATCTGCTCATTGATTTTTCGACCCTTTTCGGTACTTTACCGTGTAGTTGTACCGCAACAGGCGCTCTGCCCATCGTGCCACCCGCAAGGGACGCCTCCCTGGCCCTTGCGTTGTCAGCAACGTCACTAAGGCCTGGTGATCAGTCATCAGCGTGAAATGACGTCCCCACAGGTACACGTGACACCTCTCGCACGCCCACACACACGCAAGTGCTTCCCGTTCTCCTACCGAGTACTTCCTCTCTGCTGGTGACAGAGCTCGAGACGCGAAGGCGACAGTGTGTAGTTCCTGTCCCTCCCTCTGTTGTAGCACTGCTCCAAGCCCGCAGTCAGAAGCGTCAGTGGAAACGACTACTGGAAGGGAGGCATCGAACATTCGAAGAATGGTGCTGGACGCAAGTGCATCTTTGACCATTCTAAAACTGGCCTCAACCTCGCCAGACCATTCGAATAACTGGCCCTTTCTCAAAAGAACACGCATTGGTTCAGCAATGTCAGCAATGTTTGGAATGAACCTAGCGTAGTATTCGACCAGTCCCAGAAACGATCGGAGGCCGGCTGCGACAGTAGGCGCCGGCGTGTCCTGTATGGAAGCTACCTTTTCCTTCAGTGGGACAATACCGTTTGCCGTAACCCTGTGGCCCAAAAACACAAGTTCCTGCGTATCGAATACACATTTCCTGTTCAATTTGAGTCCTGCCTCTTTAATGCGCCTAGGTACTGCGGCAAGTTTCACAATGTGCTCTTTTCTGCTCTTCCCAAAGACAATAATATCATCAATATAGAAAAGAACGCCGCTGCATCCCTGTAGAATTTTGGACATCATACTTTGAAATGCAGAGGGCGCGGGAGCCAGCCCAATGCACACTCGTTTAAAACGAAAAAGGCCGTCGTGGGTTACAAATGCCGTTAAATCGCGGCTCTCAGGATGAAGCAAGGCCTGGTGGTAAGCGGATGCGAGATCTAGCTTAGAAAAATGTGTTGCCCCCACTAGACTATGCAGTAGCTCTTCTGTATGAGGAAGGGGAAAACTGTCAGCTACGACGGCCTTGTTTGCCTGTCGAAGGTCTACGCACAGACGAATACCTCCCTCTTTCTTTTTAACTACCACAATAGGGGACACCCATTCAGATGCTTCCACGCGCTCTATCACATCCATTTCTTCCAGCCGGCGCAGTTCTTCCGAGACGACTGGTCGCAGTGAGAGCGGAAGGCGCCTGAGCTTTGATGCAACAGGTTGCACTGTGGATCGCGTTTTGACATGGTGAACGAACCCTTTCGCGAGGCCAAGCCCTGGATCAAAGATAGTTCCATACTCCTGAGCTAATTCTGTTGGAAGCTGAACGGGTTGCTGCACTTCTGTCTTGTCAGAGGACTGTTCCTCTCCAACATTAGTAGGCAGCGTTGTCGTTTCGAGGCACCGCAGCGTCGAGCCATCGATCTGGAGACCGAGCGCCTTGATGGCGTCTACACCCAAGAGTGAAGTGTCTTGTTTCACGACATAGAACAGAAGGCATTTCGTGCAATCCTTATGTGTGACGTCTGCGAAGAAACAACCAAGAACTGTAATTGGCCTCTTTGAATAGTCCAGTAGCCTAACTCTAGGGGCAGAAAGTGCTTGTCCTTCAAAATGCTGCCTAAAAAGGGCATGTGTTAAAATAGAGACGGATGATCCGGAATCTACGAGGAAAGTTATATCCGTACGACCAAGCAGCACGGTGACGTGGATCGCTAGGCGAGTGGACGTCGTTACAGCCAGAATGCTCAAAACCTCCTCGTTGGATGGATTGTCGCTCTCTAGCTCACGAACAGGCGCGACGTATCATTTGTTGCAAACAGACCGGAAGTGACCCGTGATACCACAGTGATGGCAACGCTTGTTTTTGGCAGGACAGCGAGATGAGGCCGCATTGTGCTGGGATGCACCACAGCGGTAGCAACGAGTCTGGTGGTTGCGTGAAGGCTTCGAGCTCTCGTCAGAATGGGGCGAATGCGTTGGCGTATTCCCCCGAGCAGTTATGCGCTCAACATTTGCAGGCGTAAATTCGTGGAGATCGTTTGTTACCTGCTCAAACTGCTTTGCCATGACTATAGCTCGAGCAAACGAGAGAGAGGACGCTTCAAGAAGAAACCGCTCACGCAAGCTCAGAGATGATACACCCGCAACGAACTGGTCACGCAGCGAATCTTCCACAGAAGGAAAAGAGCACGTATCAGAAAGCTCACGAAGTGCAGTAACGTACTCATTAATCGTTTCACTAGCTTGCTGAACGCGCCTACCGAAACGATGCCGTTCGGCCACAACATTGCTTGCTGTAATGAAATGCGCGTGCAGAGCTGCGACTGCGATGTCGTACGACGACGCTTCAGTTCGTGTATCCGCAATGCCCTTGCTAGCTGCTGGTATCTTATCAATAGCAGTTTGCTCACCGGGCTTAGCGTTGTCCGACGATGGAAGCGGCAAGGTGTAAAATATGCGCTGGCCTTCTACACCAAGACTGTGAAGAAGTAAGGCCTTGCGGCGATCCGGCGTGCAGACCGAAGTCCCCGAAGCGAGCAGGAAATTCTCGAAGATGCGAAGCCATTGCGGCCACGGTACAGCAGGACGGCCAGGCGTGGGCAGGAACGGGGGCGGCGGGGCGAGTCCTGACATACTCATGATGCCGCAAAGCCCCTGGCGAAAATCACGCCCCCCGAAACCGACCCCTCGTCGCCAGTGTAGTGGCGGCGTGTGACGCCACTGAAGAAGTGATCGAGTAACCAACACAATAACAAAATCCCTTTATTCAAACGTACGCATGTTCTCTACGGCGCGAGCGCGCGCGCGCGTTGTTTTCGCGATGGCGAGTGCGACCGCACCAACCAGGAAAGCGGGCACGCAGTACTGCTGTGTTGTTGATTGCCACAACAGCCTCAAAAACACGAAAGGTCGAAGGCCGACCGTGAAGTTCTACAGATTTCCGGGGAAGTGGTACGAGAAGGACAGGCGACAAGCATGGATAACTGCAGTGCGCCGAGTCAAGTCGCATAATTCCGCGTTCGCATGCCATGTCGCACCCGCTCGAAGAAACGCAATAAGCCTGTTTTTAGTGTGCGGCCGCTTTGTTTAGTCATGTCGCATAGTTGAATTTATAGTGCCACCCGCCGTGTTAGTTGGATGGAAAGTCCTTTATTGAAAAAAACATGGCTGATCCCTCCGTCATAGGAATCGGTATAACACGAAAGTGAAACGTGTCTTCACAGAAGTAGTGCTTATTGTGTAATGATATATCAGAGCTTGTACAACGTCTATTCGTGTTTGGCAGCTATAGCACCGTTTGACGTGGATGCACCCATGTTGACAGCATGTCTCTATCGCGACGACTAACGCCCATGATTATGATTAAACTGTTGTGGTAGCTGACGGTGTGAACATATATTTGGACACAGCGAATCGTGAATCCCGCGTAACGATGATATCAACAAGCTCATAATCAACACTGGTACCCGATATGCACTTCTTCAAAGCGTCGTCAATTAAGGAGAGAAACGGCACGGTGTGCGATTTCTAGTAATGGGTAGCCGACGCCTGTGCTCATGCATACATAACACGCACTGCGCTTCAGCAACACGGTAGGTAGAGGTTCGTAGCCTGAGCCGCAAACGCGTGCGTCCCGCTGGCCTCTGTCTCGCAGGCGCTGCTCTCGCTCCACCAAGGCACGACATTCGCCCGTCGAAATCGCGTCCTTTCTGCAACGCATATTGCAGCAGTTTTGTTGGTGCTCTCGCAACTGAAGCAGTCGGCGGCGGAGAAATCCCGTTGGTGCACGTAGAAGATGCACTACTCCGATGAGCCGACGCACGCTAACACGAAGCCAAAGGCAAAGAACGTAAGTGCGTAAAGGGCGCCTCGGCGACGCCAGCGCGGCCACTCTACCTCTTGGTAGCGAGACGCTTTAACCATGACCTCAGATATCGCGTGCAACCCCGGAGTAACCGCTAGTAAGTGTCGATCGTGCAGTATTACTTCTTTTCACCTCTCACAGACGGCGGCACCGCCCCGCTCCGCCCGCCGCGAAAGAGAATGTGTGAAAGATGTAAGGCGCGTTCGCGCCGTGTCCAGCATCTCCCGAGATGGCTTAGCGGGTAGCGCGTCGGGCGCTTACCGTTGCGGCCGCAACGTCGTGGGTTCGATTCCCAGCGGGGTATCTCTTTCTTGGTTTTTTCTTTCTCACCCGTTGGTGTCCATTTTATCAACGTCATATCCGTGACGGGTGTACTTGGTGGACCCCGGCATAAAACACTTTCGTGTTAAAAGAGGGAGGCGCATGGCCTCTGTCGTAGAGTTTGCACTTATTCAAGTCACCATCACTTGTACTGAGCGGTGTGTGGTCAGTACTGTGGTCTTTCGGACCCCCTAAACCACTCTGATCAGGCCGCTCTGACTGCCATATTGCGCGAATACTAACTGCGGGTCCGGGTCCGTAAGCAGCGCTTCCCGATAATTTGTGTACTGCAAAGCCTGTATGGCCATTCGCCCTTTTTCAAATGCGGAACATTGCCACAGTAAGTGGTGAAAGTCTGCACGGCAGCACAGCCCGCAGTGATTGCACGTCACTGTCGCAATGTCCGGTTGTCGCCATTTAGCTAAGGAATACGGCGTGTATGCGGAATTTACGTAGGCCTTATTGATGAATACTTGTTGAGAGCGCGAAAGCGGACACTTGCTGGAAAAAAAGACTGGTGGGGTAACCTGCGTAATGCGTTTTTTACTAGCATGACGCAGGGACGTGCGCACGTAGTGTATTGTAGCTACCGAGGAAGCCATTTGACTTAAGAGTTCATACGGGTTTACCCTGAGGGGTGGGGGCAGAGAAAGATTGGTCGACCCACCTGCGGAAGCAGCAGCGGCGTGTGCCGCCGTATTGCCCCCGGGCACACCCGTATACCCCGGCGTCCAAATAATTTCTATCGGCCTGTCGGCTTTTTCGTGCCTACGAAGGATGCTTTGAATAGCGTCACCTGTAGCATCCTCCGAAGCTGGGCGAAATATTTCCGAGTAAGCAGCGTGCGAGTCGGTAAAGACACGAAGGGGTTTCTGTATAGTATAGGGGAGGCTTGCAGTCGCTCCCCATATGGCAAGGATGCACAGGGGTACCGTTCGGGAGATGGCACCTGTAGGCCCCAGTGTACTCAGTGGTTTGCGCGCAAATCCATGCTATACAAGCTTGGCCATCGGAGAGAGCAGCGTCCGTGTAGATGTCGATTGTATCTAAGGTCGCTTCCTTGAGTTGTCGCGTGGCAAGAACCTGGCGGGCAGTATCATTGTGACGAGATATGGGGCGACGGAACCGTCGAGAGACTACCGGAGTTTCCCATGGGGGTAATGACTGATTAAGAAGGGGTGTATCATCACGTCGCTGACAATCCCAAGCCAGAAGGCGACGACCTTGAGAGATGTCACGTGGTCGTGACGTCGATGAAGACAGCAGTCGGCGTTTGCAGGATGAAACTGTTTATTTGGCCGAACTTGTGGCCGGAAAATGAGAACTAGAACTACAGCAATACACGCTGTACAAATATAGCGGCGAACAGGGCGTCGTCCGTCGATCAACTGACAAGCGGTCAATCGCGTCGGCTTTTATACAGGCGGTATCGAACTTTCCAGCAATATCGCTGGTGGCGGCGTTATCTCTAGACAGAGCTGGAACGTTCGCGTGCGGGGCGCAATCTTAACAGAACGATCTACTATAGACGTGAAGCTTCTCGAACAATGCTTCGCGGACAGCGTCGAGCGTTGATAACCGTCCCTGCCGGTCAAACCCGAATACATCAAAACAAGACAAGAAGTGGGCGTGGCATTGCCCCCCTCTGAAAAAGCATCGTCCCGATGCTTGTGAAAGAACATAGAAGAGAGAAAAAAAAAACAAGTGCATACAAAAATAAATTACAATAACAAAGCAAGAAAATAGAGTCCCCAGGTTCGCTAACGCGCAAAAAACGGCTTAAGGCGCACGACATGGACGACTTCAGGTCGTGCGCGGCGTCGCTGGGAGTTCGTAATGCCGTCCGGGATCACCTCGTAATCAAGAGCGCCGAGGCGTCGAAGAACCTTGTATGGCCCGAAGTATCGCCGAAGGAGTTTTTCGCTAAGCCCACGTCGGCGTATCGGCGTCCAGACCCAAACACGGTCGCCGGGCTGGTATTCCGCGAAGCGTCGTCGAAGATTGTAGCGACGGCTGTCGGTGTGCTGCTGGGTCTTGATGCGCAGGCGGGCGAGCTGTCGAGCTTCTTCGGCACGTTGTAAGTAAGCGGCGGCATCGAGGTTTTCTTCGTCGGTGACGTTGGGTAGCATGGCGTCGAGCGTCGTCGCCGGGCTCCTTCCGTAGACCAACTTGTACGGAGTCATCTGCGTCGTTTCTTGGACGGCCGTGTTGTATGCGAAGGTCACATACGGAAGGATGGCATCCCACGTCTTGTGTTCGACGTCGACATACATGGCCAACATGTCGGCGATGGTCTTGTTTAGCCGCTCGGTCAGGCCATTTGTCTGTGGGTGGTACGCTGTGGTCCGGCGGTGGCTTGTTTGGCTGTATCTCAGTATTGCCTGAGTTAGGTCAGCAGTAAACGCCGTACCTCTGTCGGTGATGAGAACTTCTGGGGCGCCATGACGCAGGACGATGTTCTCAACGAAGAACTTCGCTACCTCGGCGGCACTGCCTCTAGGCAGGGCCCTCGTCTCGGCGTAGCGGGTGAGGTAGTCTGTAGCTACGACGATCCATTTGTTTCCGGTATTGGACGTCGGGAACGGACCCAGTAAGTCCATCCCGATTTGCTGGAACGGCCGTCCAGGTGGCTCGATAGGATGCAGAAGTCCGGCTGGCCTAGTGGGCGGTGTCTTGCGTCGCTGACAGTCCCGGCAGGTCTTCACGTAACGAGTGACGTCGGCGGAAAGGCGCGGCCAGTAGTACTTCTCCTGTATTCTTGCTAGCGTGCGAGAAACACCCAGGTGTCCAGTCGTCGTGCAGAGCCTGGAGGACCTCTGGCCGCAATGTCGAGGGTACCACGAGAAGGCTATCGGCTCGAAGCGGTGAGAAGTTCTTCTTTAGGAGAACACCGTTGCGCAAGAAAAATGACGGCAGTCCCCGCGTGAATACCTTCGGAACAACGGTGGTCCTGCCCTCGAGGTATTCCACAAGGCCCCTGAGTTCTGGATCCGTTCGCTGTCGTTCGGCGAAGTCGTCGGCACTTATGATTCCCAAGAAGGAGTCGTCCTCCTTGTCGTCTTGCGGCGGTGGGTCGACGGGGGCGCGAGACAGGCAGTCAGCGTCGGAGTGTTTCCTTCCGGACTTGTAAACGACGGTAATGTCGAATTCTTGAAGTCGTAGGCTCCACCGTGCGAGGCGACCTGAAGGGTCCTTCAAGTTAGCTAGCCAACACAATGCGTGGTGGTCGCTCACAACTTTGAAGGGCCTGCCGTAGAGGTAGGGGCGAAACTTGGATGCAGCCCAGATGATCGCTAGGCACTCCTTTTCTGTTGTGGAATAGTTCGTTTCTGCCTTTGATAGCGACCGGCTAGCATAACTGATGACCCTTTCCTGCCCGTCAGTCTTCTGCACAATAACGGCGCCGAGTCCTACGCTGCTTGCGTCGGTGTGGATTTCCGTATCGGCGTATTCGTCGAAATGTGCTAGTATAGGAGGCATCTGAAGGCGTCGTTTCAGTTCTTCAAATGCTTCGATTTGCGCCGTTTCCCACTTGAATGGCACGTCGGTCTTCGTGAGGTGAAGTTAGCGGTTCGGCGATTCGTGAAAATTCCTTGACAAAGCGCCTGTAGTAGGCGCACAAGCCGAGGAAAACGGCGCACGGCTTTCGTGTCGGTGGGGGGCGGGAAGGCAGCGATGGCAGCTGTTTTCCGCGGGTCTGGGCGAACACCACCCTTGCTGATCACGTGACCCAAAAACAGCAGCTCCTCGTATGCAAAGCGGCACTTTTCAGGCTTCAAGGTGAGGCCAGAAGTCTTGATTGCTTGTAGTACAGTGTCAAGGCGCCGGAGGTGTTCGTCGAAGCTTGAGGCAAACACAATGACGTCGTCCAAGTACACAAGGCAAGTCTGCCACTTCAGTCCAGCCAGCACGGTGTCCATAACGCGCTGGAACGTCGCAGGTGCCGAGCAAAGACCAAAGGGCATAACCTTGAACTCGAAGAGGCCGTCTGGTGTTATAAAGGCAGTCTTCTCTCGGTCTCTCTCGTCGACTTCGATTTGCCAATAGCCGGTCTTGAGGTCCATCGACGAAAAGTACCTCGCGTTGTAGAGTCGATCCAGGGTGTCGTCTATCCGTGGGAGAGGGTAGACGTCCTTCTTCGTGATTTTGTTCAGGCGGCGATAATCGACGCAGAAGCGTAGGGTTCCGTCTTTCTTCTTCACTAACACCACGGGTGACGCCCATGGACTCTTCGACGGCTGGATGATGTCGTCGCGTAGCATTTCGTCGACTTGTTTCTTTATGGATTCGCGTTCTCGCGTTGAAACTCTGTACGGGCTCTGCCGGAGTGGCCTGGCATTTTCCTCTGTTATGATGCGATGTTTTGCGACTGGGGTCTGGCGGATTCTTGACGATGACGAAAAGCAGTCCCTGTATTTCAAGAGCAGAGTTTTGAGCTGTTCTTGTTTATGCTTCGGAAGGCTAGGATTAACGTCGAAAACTGGTTGAGAAGCTTGGTTCGTCGGTGTTGGCTCGGAAGAATCGGCGATGGCGAAAGCCATCGACGTAGCCGCGATTTCTTCGATGTAGGCGACTGTCGTGCCTTTGTTTACGTGCTTATACTCGTTGCTAAAATTTGTGAGCATCACTGTTGCTTTGCCTCCCCGCAACTCTGCTATTCCTCTTGCGACGCAAATCTCGCGGTTAATCAACTGGTGCTGGTCGCCTTCAATGACGCCTTCCAGGTCTGCTACTTTCTGAGAGCCGACGGAAATGATGACGCTGGAGCGAGGGGGAATGGTGACTTGGTCTTCCAGCACATTCAAGGCATGCTTCCCTGGCGGCGTGTACCGCGGTAATGCTTTTTCTGTAGATAGTGTTATCGACTTCGATCTGAGGTCGATGACTGCACCATGAAGGCCTAAGAAGTCCATACCAAGGATGACATCTCGGGAGCAATGCTGAAGGACTACAAAGCTTGCGGGATAAATCCGGTTGTTGATGGAGACCCTCGCTGTGCAGATTCCTGCCGGCGTTACTAGGTGACCTCCCGCTGTGCGGATTTCGGGGCCTTCCCAGGCGGTCTTGACTTTCTTCAGCTTCGTCGCGAACGGTCCACTGATGACGGAATAGTCGGCTCCAGTATCGACGAGAGCGGTGATGTTGTGGCCGTCGATGAGAACGTCGAGGTCACTCGTTCGTCGCCTACCGTTTCGATTTGGTCGCGGCGTCGGATCACGGCTACGTCGGTTTGTCCCGCCGCTTCGTCGTTGTGTCGTCAGGTCTTCTTCGGGCCGTGAAGTTTCGACGTCAGGGCTTCGTTCGGCTTGCGGCGTGTTCTTTAGATGTCGTTGCGGCGTTGTCGTCGGCGGCGGAGGATCTTCGGTATTTCGTCGTACAGCAACCGCACCTCCATCGGTTGCTGCCCTTAGTTTTCCGGATACGGGCTAGGTGACCGGCCCCGAGTTGGGCCAGTGTATGGTCGGCGTTGGGGAGAGACGTAGCGGCCTGGCGAAGGCGAACGGGAAGGTTGTCGGGGCGTCCATTGCGTTCCCGCGAGGTAGTCGGCGATGTCACGTGGTCTTTCCCCTCGCTGTGGACGCGGCGCGTCGATGGCGAATCCACGCAGTCCCATCTGTCGGTACTGGCAGCGGCGGTAAGTGTGGCCAGCTTCTCCGCAATGGTAACAGAGTGGGCGGTGGTCGGGGGCGCGCCAAACGTCGGTCTTCCTCGGCGTTTTATACAGGCGGTATCGAACTTTCCAGCAATATCGCTGGTGGCGGCGTTATCTCTAGACAGAGCTGGAACGTTCGCGTGCGGGGCGCAATCTTAACAGAACGATCTACTATAGACGTGAAGCTTCTCGAACAATGCTTCGCGGACAGCGTCGAGCGTTGATAACCGTCCCTGCCGGTCAAACCCGAATACATCAAAACAAGACAAGAAGTGGGCGTGGCAGGGTTTACCCTGAGGGGTGGGGGCAGAGAAAGATTGGTCGACCCACCTGCGGAAGCAGCAGCGGCGTGTGCCGCCGTATTGCCCCCGGGCACACCCGTATGCCCCGGCGTCCAAATAATTTCTATCGGCCTGTCGGCTTTTTCGTGCCTACGAAGGATGCTTTGAATAGCGTCACCTGTAGCATCCTCCGAAGCTGGGCGAAATATTTCCGAGTAAGCAGCGTGCGAGTCGGTAAAGACACGAAGGGGTTTCTGTATAGTATAGGGGAGGCTTGCAGTCGCTCCCCATATGGCAAGGATGCACAGGGGTACCGTTCGGGAGATGGCACCTGTAGGCCCCAGTGTACTCAGTGGTTTGCGCGCAAATCCATGCTATACAAGCTTGGCCATCGGAGAGAGCAGCGTCCGTGTAGATGTCGATTGTATCTAAGGTCGCTTCCTTGAGTTGTCGCGTGGCAAGAACCTGGCGGGCAGTATCATTGTGACGAGATATGGGGCGACGGAACCGTCGAGAGACTACCGGAGTTTCCCATGGGGGTAATGACTGATTAAGAAGGGGTGTATCATCACGTCGCTGACAATCCCAAGCCAGAAGGCGACGACCTTGCGGCGTGTTTTCCATGCGGATTTGGTGTCTAGTGTGGGCTTCACGGATGACGTCCTGCAGAGAAGGCAAGCCCCCTGCGGTTTCAAGTGCAGATATCTTAGTGTGTTTAGGGAGCCCCGTGATGGTGCGGAGAGTAGCCTGATGAAGGCGTTCCAAATTTCGGATGTCCGTTGGAGAGAACGTGTATATGGGTGCGCCGTACAAAATCTTTCCGACGGCCACAGCTCTTGCGAGGGTACGACAGGCTTGCCGTCGTGCTCCTCCGTATTTGCTGGACAGACGACGTATCATATGTAACGTGGCTGGCCATGCCTGCCGCAGCCCACGTGCCCACTTCTGTGGGCTGTTGCAACTGGCTATTGGTAAACCTAAAACTCTTATTTGGCCGTTTTTTGATTGCATAGTGTGCGATCCAATATGGAGCGAGATGCACATTTTCTGGTTGGTGTGATGCTTGCCGTCTATGCTTATAAGGTCTGTCTTATGTGGAGCTAGCTGCAGACCTACCTCCTTAAGAGTGGACTCTAAACTAAGGAGGGCTGCCTGCAGCTCGGTCTTCATTGATTCTTTGTCAGTATAATCCGCTGCTTCTGTCCATATAGTAATATCATCAGCGTAGATGGCCAATCTAGCCGTTGTGTCCCGCTCAAGATTTTCTGCTACCCTGGTCATGGCCAGAATAAACAGCGTTGGTCCTAGAATTGATCCCTGTGGCACACCTCTATCCAAGTAATAAGTCTTCAGGCTCCATCCAGGCGATGCGCCGCTTAAGCGAATGGGCCGGGCTGCAAGGAAATTTCTAATCCATATCTGCGCACGCTGACTTGGGTAGCGCTTAGCTAGTTCTTCAAGAATGGCGTTATGGTGAACATTATCAAACGCTTTCTGCATATCGACGGCCAGCAAGTAATCATGTAGCATCTTTCGTGACGTACGATTAATAACACGCCGTAGCAGCCAAAGGCAGTCATGGGTGCCCAGGTTAGGGCGAAAACCCGCCTGGGCTGTACGGTAACCCGGCCGAGTTATCTCGAGGTAATGGGACATACGTGTGTGAATCATGCGTTCGATGAGCTTACGAGAGTCGACGTGAGAGATATTGGCCGGAGGTTCTTGTAGAGGTTCTTCTCTTTTCCGTGTTTCGGAATGGGATAAATGAGCGACAGCTTAAGGTTCTCCGGTACATTTACTGAGGCCCAGAGGTCATTGATTACAGCCATGAGTGCGTCTTGGGCTTCTTCTCCGAGGTTGTGGAGTTCTTGCCATGTGATTCGGTTGTGGCCAGGCGCCGATCGAGGACGGCCGTGTTTGATAGCTGCTAGCATTTCTCCCATGCTAAATGGACGATCAAGATCTGGATCAGGTTGCGGTACCGTGCAGGCGTTCGGAGGCGTATTTGGAGTGAGTGAAGCGTCAGGAAAGAAAGTGGTAATAATTTCGTCTTCTACTATTGAGGGATCTGCTTTGAGGAACAGCTCGGCCAAAGCTGGATTACCCTTTCCTTTCCTGCTGAGGCTGCGAAAAATGTGCCAGAGACTCTGGAGGCCCGGAACACGGCCAAGGCGCTCGCGGGTGGATTGCCAGGCTTCACTTTGAAGTTGGAGCTGATATTCATTGATAAGCTTAAATTGGCGCTTGATTTTCATGAGGTCAGAGTGCCGTTTGCCGTGCGAGCGATATTTTCTCACTAAATAGTCTGCTGTTCTCCATAAATTGCCTAAATGATTATCCATCAGTTGACTATGGTCTTCTCATGGCACTGTTTCGCGTGCCATCGAACGGGCCTGTTGAACAATGTCCGGAAGACCCTCAACTGTCAAGAAGGATCCAGTAACATGACTCCGAAAGGTACTCCAGTTAGTCATTGTTGTTGTTGTTTTGACCCGGAGGCATTTTCGATGAAGTGCCACGAATATCGGAAGATGATCGCTCTCCCATGACTGGCTGGACACTGTCCAGCGCCGTACAAATTGGGGGCTGGCGAGGGTAAGATTGGGGTCGTGTCTCTCTGCGCTTTATGCAATCCTATTCTCGTAGGGGTGTCGGGGGTGTTACAAATTTCTACTGAGGAAAGTTCAATAGCGTCGTAAAGATATTTCCCACGTTTATTGGGCTTTGAGGCACTCCAGGCAGAGTGATGAGCATTAAAATCCCCTCCAATCAGCAGAGGGAGGTTCTGAGGTGCTTGCTTAACCGTTTGCAGCCACGTGTATGATCCAACTGAGATATTTCCCGGGCGAAAATATGCGGACACGGCCACAAACGGTTTTTGGTCTCGGGGACAAATTTTAACAGCTACTATTTCGCGAGCGTTGGAACTGAGATCAGGAAGGTCCATTTGGGTTGCTGGGCAGTCATTACGGACCAGAAGCGCTGCCTGGCCTTTGGGAAGTTCCCACTTGTGTTTGATGGTTGGGGTCTGGAAAGCACGGTAACCAGGGAGCAAGCACGTCCCGCGCGTCTCCTGGAGAAGGAGGAATAAGGGGCGATGCCTTTGAACATAACTGCGGATTGTGGAGCGCGTTTGATTAAAAATACGACAGTTCCACTGCACCCCTTGAGCGAAAGAACTCATGAGGATGGCCCTGATTTGCGGCGCTTATTGTCATCAGCGAGTACATTGCGCTGCAGTTCGTCGAACATGTTTTGAAACCGAGTTTGCATGGCATCAAGGGCTTGTGTTAGAGTGTTAACCATCTCTGACCGAATCGCGTGCTCCAGCTTATTAGATTCTTGAGTGCGTGCCTGTCGGAGGAGCCCAATAATGTGTGAGTAGGCGGAGTCCTTGTCCGTGACTCGCTTAGGACGACGTGTCGGAGAACGGCTCTTTCGTTTATTTCGAGAGCGACTGCGGCTTGGCGTTGGGGACCGATTCCCCTTCTTTTAACAATACCTTGGTTTGGGCGAGTTGGTCCATCAATAGTGAAAACTTGAAAGCGCGAACGACGAAGACGAAACACATACAACAGGACTTGTGCTTAACTTGCAACTGGCGTTTATTGGAAACGAACATGGTGATATACCCCCGCATCAAGCTCATGCATATGCACTCGTCATCCCACAAAAGATAGCGTCGGTTTATTTTGAAAACATGATATTTGAAACAAATCTACGGTGTATCAATGTACGTCGAAAGAAAAGCCACTTCATTTTCTTTTAACAGCTAAGAGGGGCTGCTGACACACTTATCACCTGCTTTCTTTATCAAGTAAGCCTCGACGATTTCGCGTTCTGTTTTTGAACTGCTTTTTTTCAGAAAAGTGGTGTTGCAAAATAAAGGGGTACAAGCACATTGTTTGCAGTGTTCTGCCAAGTGGCTACCGAATCCCTTTCTGACATCGTTATTGTGCTCAATAACGATGTCACAATAACGATGTCAGAAAGGGATTCGGTAGCCACTTGGCAGAACATTGCAAACAATGTGCTTGTACCCCTTTATTTTGCAACACCACTTTTCTGAAAAAAAGAAGTTCAAAAACAGAACGCGAAATCGTCGAGGCTTACTTGATAAAGAAAGCAGGTGATAAGTGTGTCAGCAGCCCCTCTTAGCTGTTAAAAGAAAATGAAGTGGCTTTTCTTTCGACGTACATTGATACACCGTAGATTTGTTTCAAATATCATGTTTTCAAAATAAACCGACGCTATCTTTTGTGGGATGACGAGTGCATATGCATGAGCTTGATGCGGGGGTATATCACGATGTTCGTTTCCAATAAACGCCAGTTGCAAGTTAAGCGCAGGTCCTGTTGTATGTGTTTCGTCTTCGTCGTTCGCGCTTTCAAGTTTTCACCCCTTCTTTTGATCCCACATGAGATCGCGAAGTGTCTGATTTTCTTTCCTTAATTCCTGTATTTCTTGGCGAATGCTGTTGATAAGCTGAGTCAGATCGGAAGAAGCGGCTTTTTGAGTCCAGGTTACTTTTCGAGGCGTCGGAGGTGTAGGCTGTGTGGAAGATGTCGTAGGTGATGAATCATTAGTGTTGCGAGTAGGGGCTGATTCAGATATATCTCGTTCAGGACAATGAGGACTGAGTGAAATGTGTGCGGACGCTCCACAAGCCACGCAATGAGGAAACTGCTTACAGTTTGGGTCGATCTCATGCGGAGCTTTGCCGCAGTCGCGGCATATTGGAGGGAAGGAGCAGTATTTGGCAACATGGCACAAACGATGACAGTTGTAGCATGCCACCGGGCGAGGCCGATACTCATGAACACGGATGACTTCGTATTCAAACACCAAACGTTTCGGTATGGAGTCCGTATCAAATGTCAAAAGCAGTAGCTGTGTTTTACCGAGCATGCGCACATCGGTGATTGTCGCCTGTTCACGGCGCAGATGCGCTTTGATGCAGTCAGTTGTTAGGCCGGGTCTTATCTTTATTACCCCACGAGAGCCGCCGACTGCGTGTGGCTGAAGAGGCGATGTATCTACATCAATTACTCGCACATTATCGTTCACTGTTGCGCCTAAGCGCGATAGTGTGGAGAGTTTACGAAAATGACCTTCGTCGCGAAGTGTCACCCGTAGGCAGTTACTGGTTATGTCAAAGCGGAGGATGGTCATTTCTGCAATAAAAGCTGACGGAGCGCTTTGCTCTATGGCGTCTGTGAGCGCTTGTTTCGGATTGTCTGTCACGTGCACTTTGTTTAGCGGCCTGATCAAAACGGTATAGCGGGGCCGACTCACCCCTTCGGCGTGCAGTCTATTCGGTAACAGTTGGCGCCGGTAGTAGACGGCCTTCCTCTGTCGTACCCCGTCGTCACGAGGTTCTGTGGTGCCGGTAGAAGAGCCCGCTGCCAAGTCAGGAGCAGGAGGTCTGGTAGACGATTCGGATGACAGCGTAGACAGCGTTGAATCCATGGTCTCGTTTCCGTCAGATAACGTTGAAAAGTCAGCGGAGTTCACAGGAACGCTCGTGCATTCCGTGGTCGTTGTCATAGTAGGCGTCTTGAGATCCGGAATGAAACGCGCCGGGCGTAGCAGGTTCGCCGGGCACGGCACGGCCGCCCGGACGCGATGCAGACGCGGCCGCCGGCAGCTGTACCCTTTAGGCCAGTCCGAAGCGTCTCACTACGCTTAGGGCGGTAAGTTCAAAAAACGGAAAGAAAAATCACAGCATATCCACGGAGTGAATGATGATGAGTGGGCGAAGCTGCGGAGGTTCATCGGTAAACTGTGAATCTTCCGTGAATTCTGCCCAGTACATCATCACCGACGTGAGATTGGGCGCGTTTATACTAAAGGTTCGATGAGTTATGACGACTTGCAGCTCACTTTAATTTTACATGTACGCTGTGAATTTTGATTGTTTAGAAAACCATTGCTTTAGAAAACATCTGGCGTCTTTCGTTAAGCAGCTGGCGTCTTTTCGTTTTGCTTTAGAAACATCTGGCGTTCTTTCGTTTTGCTTTTAGAAAACATCTGGCGTCTTTCGTTGGTTTATTTCATCAATCAACAGCGTTTTGAACAAAATTTTTATTGTTTAATCACGCACAGGAGAAATCTCACCAGGCACTACCTTGGAGGTAAGCAATGGCTGCTAATGGAAATGAGACACAGATGAAGTCGGCTTTTAGCTAACACTTACACTTCTACTTCTACTAACGTTTCCTACTGGAACATGCCAATGGCTGCTAATGGGGAATGAGAGACAGAAGAATTCGGCTTTTAGTTAACGCGCACGCTGCGAATTTTTTATTGTTCAACAACGCACAGGAAAAATCTCCCACCGGCACCACCTTGGAGGTCAAGATTTGGTACTAGCATTACGACTGGTTACGCACTACTACGAGGGACGAACGGGTGCCGCCTTAAGGAGCTTCGCCCCTAAAAAGGGAAAAGGTTCTCCGGAAACGCCGGCTGTGCGACACAGGCTCACCGTGTAGCTGAGATTTACTTCCGAAGCAACCAACCGTAGTAGACAAGCGGAAAAAAACTAGTCAAACTGACCAAAACAGAAGGAGCCGAAGTGAGGCACGTCGGCCATCGCCGGCTACTCTAGCGCACCCCCCCCCCCCCCCCCGTGCTAGTTAAATGCATGCGTTGTGCGCCGCTAAGCTTGACGACGCGAGCTCGATTCGCGGCCACGACGGCCCCAATTGTATAAAGACGAAATGCAAGAACACCATTGTTACCGCGTACTTCGAAATTTTTTCACGTTAAAGAATCCCCTCTAACTCGACGTCGTAAACGATCTTGTCGGACACCAGCGACACGCACTTGGCTTTCACTGCGACATCACCGTCGACAATTTGTTCAACGCCGTACACATGTGGAAGCAGATGCTCCCCTTTCTTGAGGTTGCCGCCACGAAAAAAACTGTCGGCGTCGGCAATCTTCAGAATCCACATTGCAATCTTTGCATCCCTGATCCGCAAGCAGGCCACCCGCCGCCGTCGAAAACTGGTCGCCGTGAGCACGCGCAGCGAAGGAAAGCGCGGGCGTATCAACGTAAACAAAGCGGAGACTGCGCCACGACGCAACCGCGCTGCGCGTCATTTCTACATTGGGGACGCTGTTAGCAGGCGCCGTAGCGCCCCCTGGCCCAGGTTTTCTCGTCTATACGTCGCCGTAAATCCTTTCCTGCCCTTCTGGGGAGAGGCGGAGCAACTTGCCCGACATCCTTTTCCCCGGCTGACCCCACGTGGCTGTCACTGACCGCAGGAACTTTGCTGCGTCAACGAGTGCAACGACCCGTCTGCGACAGTGTAATTGGCTGCGATCAAGAAGTAGTAGCCAGCCTGTGTTATAACGACGGTGCCGAGTGAGACAAGACGATCTGGGCCCTGGGTTATTGGCTCACGCAGTTCTCTCGTCGATGAACTCTCACCTTTTCAGTATCATCATCAAAGGGGGGGGGGGGGGAAGTAGCGAAATATACATACAAGGTCACAATTACAAAAAAAAGAAAAAGAGGCAGGTTAGCTCTGTACACTGCTACAAAACCGGAAGTTGAAACAAACAAAAAGACACATGCTAAGTGTTCCTGCATGTGTTCAAAAAGTATTTGCGTTGTGGTTTCACAAGCACAAAAAAAAACATCATATTAACAACATCATATTAAGTGTTTACAATATGATCGGTGAACTGGTTTTGAAAGAAAAGTCGTTATACATTCTTACGGAGCCTCAGACCATGAAATCGTATCACTTTGCAGGCACATTATTAAAGAAAAGAATGAAAATGAAGACGTACAGGGCAAAATAGTTGTACACTAGGAATAAGGAGCAGCTCGAAGAGAGGTTCCAGTTTCATGTTTGAGTTGGTGAAGAAGTCATCTGCTTTATTTTGACAAGTGAGATAATACCAACTGCCTAAATTTTGAACTGTCACGCTGGTGGACGATTGATTCGGGAAGCGAGTTCCACTCTTCTATGGCAAAGGGTAAGAAAGACTTAATAAATGCGGTTGTAGAGGCAGTTATACGCTGCACACTTATGGAATTAAAAAGTCGACGTGATGTTCGCAAAGGTGGTATCAAAATTGATGTTCGAGTGTCCGGGTGATTATGATACAGGTTATGAAACAGTGCTAGACGCAGCGTTTTTCTTCGTTGGGCTAAGGAGTCGAGACCGAGGGATGATTTGATGGCACTAACGCTGACCCAACTACTATATTCAGAACTGATGAAACGGGCGGCCCTATTCTGGACGCTTTCTAATAATTCAATCAGGTAATTTTGATGTGGGCTCCATATAGCGCTGGCATATTCGAGTTTAGGTCTGACATATACCTCATAAGCAAGTTTTCTAATGGAACTCGGAGATAAAGAAAGAGAGCGTTTAATGAAACCTAGTGTTTTCGATGTATCTGCTACTAATTTCGTGATGTGTTCGGACCAATTGAGCTTGTCAGTGATAAGGACACCGAGATAACGGTACGAATTGACGCATGAAAGGGTAGTAGAATGTAAAGTGTATGAATAATCTAGGGTGGAATGCTTTCGCGACACTTGCATGCTTTTGCATTTTGATACATTGAGTTTCATAAGCCATTGGGCGCACCAAGATTCTATTATATCTAAGTCTCTCTGCAGCAAGTTCTGCTCAGTGGTCGAGGTTATGCGGCGATAAAGAAGGCAGTCGTCTGCAAATAGGCGAATCGTGGATGAAATAACAGTAGGAAGGTCGTTAAGGAAGACTAAAAATAAAAAGTGGTCCGAGGACAGAGCCTTGAGGTACGCCTGAAAAAACTTGAGATAAATTGGAGCGGTGGTTGCCAACAACAGTAAACTGAGTGCGGTCTGAAAGGAAAGAAGAAATCCAGGACAGTATTAAAGGATCTAAGGATAGGGAGGAAAGTTTAGCCATCATACGTTGATGTGGGACCCGGTCAAAGGCTTTAGAAAAATCTAAGTAGATAATATTGTCACGACGCAGAAACAGCAGAAGTCGGATATACTCGTAGCACAGCTCACTTTAATTATGCGAGGCACTAGAAAAAAGGGATCGGGCGTGAACCTCGTCTTCCTCTCTTGCTGCGCGAGCTCTTCTTTGTTGTCGCTGTGCAGACAGGATGCGGCATTTGCCTCCCTCCAGGGAGAGCATCGTCCCGATGCGCTACTACAAAATACGGTGTAGTGGACGTATAATGCGAGTTAATCTCCACAATAGGGATTCATTCGTACAACATGCACGATTTCCGATTTGTGCTGGCGAGTTCGCGAGTGACTGTCTGGGATAACCTCAAAGTTCACGTCACTTAGGCGTCGCACAACACTGTAGGGACCAAAATACCTCTTCAGTAATTTTTCAGAAAGTCCCCGTCGGCGAATAGGGCTCCAGACCCATACTTTCTCGCCTGGTTGATAGCTGACGTATCGATGTCGCAAGTTATAACGCTGTGCGTCGTAACTCTGCTGCCGGGATATTCGGACGCGTGCAAGCTGCCTCGCCTCTTCAGCTCGTTGAGTAAAAGTTTCAGCGTCCGTGTCGGTATCATTGCAGTCATGCAGTAACATAGCATCAAGCATCGTTGTCACTTCACGGCCATGAAGAAGACTAAATGGCGTCCTGCGCGTAGTTTCCTGCTGAGCTGTATTATAGGCTAACGTGACGTACGGTAGAATGTCGTCCCAATTTTTATGATCCACGTCTATGTACATACTCAGCATGTCGGCAATAGTCTTGTTGAGACGTTCTGTTAAGCCGTTGGTTTGTGGGTGGTAGGAGGTAGTTCTTCGATGAGCTGTTCCGCTGAGCTCAAGCACTGTCTTCAGGAGCGTGGCCATGAAAGCGGTACCTCTGTCCGTTATTATGACTGTCGGAGCACCATGCCTAAGAACGATGTTTTCAATGAAGAACCGTGCGGTTTCTACTGCGGTGCCGTTTGATAGAGCTTTTGTTTCTGCGTAGCGCGTAAGATAATCGGTGGCGACTATTACCCATTTGTTTCCAGCATGCGAAGTCGGAAATGGTCCTGGAAGGTCCATTCCGATTTGGGCAAAGGGCGCGGTGGGCACTTGAACTGGTTGTAACAATCCAGCTTGTTTTAAAGGTGGCGATTTCCGTCGTTGACAATCGAGGCACGTGCGCACGTAATGCTTCACAATGGCCGGAAGCCTTGGCCAGTAGTATTTTGTTGGATTCTGGCCAATGTGCGCGTGTATCCGAGATGGCCGGACGTCGGCTCATCGTGGCAAGCTCTCAGCACCTCTTCACGAATGGACGTCGGGACGACAAGTAGGTGGGTGCTTCCGCTGGAAGAAAAGTTCTTATATAGCACACCACTGCGCAAGCAGAATGACGGCACGCTCCTGGCAAATGTCCTAGGAATACTTGTAGTCCGGCCATTCAAGAAATTAATAAGGGGAAGCAACTCGCTGTCTTCTTTCTGCTTACACGAAATCGTGGCCGTGTCGTCTACTCCTACAAACGCCATGTCATCATCTTCTGGGGCATCGTCTTGCTTTATCGGTGACCTGGATAAGGAATCGGCGTCGCAGTGTTGCCGTCCCGACTTATACACGACCGTCAGATCACATTCTTGAAGGCGTAAGCTCCAACGTGCTACCCGACCAGATGGGTCCTTCAAGTTGGTCAGCCAGCAAAGAGAGTGGTGGTCGCTGATTAGGTGGAAGGAACGGCCGTAGAGATATGGGCGAAACTTCATGACTGCCCATACGACAGCAAGGCATTCCTTTTCCGTTGTGGAGTAATTAGACTAGGCACGGGAAAGCGTCCTACTTGCGTATGCGATCACGCGCTCGGCAGAGTCTTGCCACTGGACGAGTACAGCGCCTAAACCTACGTTGCCGGCATCTGTGTGGATCATGGTAGGAGCGTCCTCGTCAAAGTGAGCAAGCACAGGTGGTGTCTGCAGGTGCTGTCGCAGATCGTCAAATGCCGCTTGCTCATCGTGGCCCCATACGAAGGGAACGTCTTCTCTTGTTAGGCGTGTTAAAGGCGATGCTATGTGCGAGAAATTGGCAATAAATCTGCGGTAGTATGCGCAGAGGCCAAGAAATCGTCTCACTGCCTTCTTATCCGTTGGCGCCGGAAATTTTCTGACGGCCGCGATCTTGTCGGGGTCTGGACGAACACCTTCATGGCTCACAACATGTCCTAAGAACTGAAGTTCCTTGAAACCGAAATGACATTTCTCAGGTTTTAGTGTCAGGCCGGCAGACCGTATTGCTCGAAATACCATTAGCAGCCGTCTTAGGTGTTCGTCAAATGTTTCTGAGAAAACAATGACGTCGTCTAGATATACCAGACAAGTCTGCCACTTAAGGCCTGATAGGACGGTATCCATTAGTCTCTGAAATGTTGCTGGAGCTGAGCACAACCCGAAGGGCAAGACTTTAAACTCGTAAAGCCCATCATCAGGCGTTACAAGAGCAGTCTTTTCTCTGTCTCGCTCATCGACCTCAATTTGCCAGTACCCACTTTTGAAGTCCATCGACGAGAAGAAGCGTGCATGCCTCAGCCTGTCAAGCGAATCGTCGATACGCGGTAATGGGTATACGTCTTTTTTGTCACGCGGTTCAGCTTGCGGTAGTCGACACAAAAGCGTAAGCTGCCGTCTTTCTTTTTAACCAGCACTACTGGTGATGCCCAAGGGCTTTTTGACGGCTGGATGACGTCATCGTCGAGCATTTTCTGCACTTGATCTTGGATTGCTTCGCGCTCTTTCGGTGCTATGCGGTATGGATTTTGTCAAATTGGTCTTGCTGTCTCTTCCGTTATGATCCGGTACTTCGTCAGTGGCGTTTGATTTACCCTCGAGGTCGATGAGAAACAATCTTCGAACTGGTGCAGAAGATCTACAAGACGCTGCCTCTGCGCTGGTGATAAATCCATGCTCACGTCAGCAGGTGGTGGTGCTGAAGCGGCTGGCGTCTCTTCCTGTTGCACTGCAAAACACTCGCGGACGTCTACAATCTCGTCGAAGTAAGCAACTGTGGTGCCCTCTGTAATGTGTCGACGCTCGTTGCTGAAGTTCGTCATCAGGACCTCTGCTTGCCCGTACACGATACTGACGAGACTTCTGGCAATGGCAACACCTCGAGTGAGTAAAAGCGTCGATACTTGTTCAGTGATACCTTCTCCAGTATGCTGCGTGTTGCACGTGACTGAAACAAGGCGGCACGATAACGGTGGTATGGTCACGTCGTCGATGACACGCAGGGACTTGCGCTGTAGCGGTGCGCTATGATCCGCTGAAAAGGTCAGGACACCGTCCGGTATATTGATGATGGCGCCGTATTCACGCAAAAAATCCATCCCTAAGATTGCCTGTTTACAACACTCGGAAAGAATAACGAAAGTTGCGACGAATGATGAATCCACTATCTTGATTCTTGCGGTGCACTTTCCAGTAGGTGTGAGCAGCTGCCCTCCAGCTCCTCTAATCTGCGGTCCCGTCCATTCCATTTTCACCTTCTTGAGCCTATTTGCCAGATTCTCACTCATTATTGAAAAGTCCGCACCAGTGTCGACCAGTGCCGTCACGTCGTGACCGTCAATCTTAAGTGTAATGTCGGCGGTAACAATCTGATCTGTTGTCGAGTCATTGCCAATTTTTGGCTCTTCGTTCAGCAATAATGGGGGATTTTCAGCTTTTCGACGATTCGCAACCTTCCCCCCTGAGGTCGCTGCTTTTAGTTTCCCCGGCGTGGGCTGGGAGACCTCCCTCTCGCCATGTCAGTGGGGGTACGTCTATTAGAGGGGGAATAACGTCCTGGAGAGGGCGAGCGCGACCGGAACCCAGGAGAATCATCCCGCGAGGTCGTCATACTCGTGTCGATGTGAGGTCTTCCATTGAAATGGCGCCGAGGAGTAGTGGACGGAAAGCCTTGATACCCTGCGACGCGACAAGGGCAATACCGAACGATGTGGCCTGCTTCCCCACAATGAAAGCACAAGGGCCTGTAGTCAGGGGTACGCCAAATGTCGGTTTTGCGAAGTGGTGGTCGCATCGGCGTCGAAGTTTCCCTGTAGTACAAAAGCGCTGTCGGCGGCTGTGGCTGGTAGTACTGCTGCGGTGGCGGCCCATTCGATGGCTGTCGACCGACAATGTCTGTAATATTTTAGAGCAGCGCAAAAGGCGGGACAAAGGACAAGAAGTTCACAGACGAGCGCTTACTCGCAACTGGCAGATTTATTAGAAGAACCAAGGAAAAGAAAACATACAGAAGGTGACCCAAATGATCTGTGTTATCGCCGCCACGTGGGGATCATACTAACATGCGCAAGGGCAAGAAAACCAAAAGAACCAAGAAATAGCGATAGGTAAAACTCTACCGTCATAATACCAGATAGGCAGCAGCAAGGTAAGCCAACAAAACCATAAAAAAACACAAAAGCCAAAAAGCGTCTATCTACCCCGCCTCCAAAAAACTAATTTCGGTTCGCGATAGCGCCACTGAAGGAGAGCTGATGCAACTCTCCCCAGCATTCTTAATGAAGAATGCTTCCATAACCTCACGCGCCGCATCATCCCTGTGCCTAAAAATAACAGTAATTTTATGAAAAAGAGGCGTGCATTTGCAACCTTTACAGTGGGCAGCTAGATGTGACCCATAATTGTTACTTAGATTTTGTTGTGCTACCCGAGGGCCTCTTTGGAGAAAAGGCATCTGAAGCCTTACAGAAGAATTTCCAGTTGACCTCACTTAAAGAAAAAAAGGTTAAGGAAAAGGCCTTAGTGCTTCTAGAGGAACTTAACCTCACCAGAACTGTTAACGAGGTGAAGAAGGCAAAAGGTCTTCATTTGGAAATCTTTTTTTCTATAAAAACTCACAAAGAGGGTATGCCCTTCAGAGCAATAGTGTGTGAACGGGGAACATGGCAATATGCAGTTTCTAGTTACCTTCAGAGGCACCTATCGGCTCTTTTTGTTGCCGATCCGTTCCGTGCTCACAATTCCGAAGCTGTTGTTCAGTATCTTAAGGTTACAAACCCAGGTCCATGCTCTGCCTTCAGCATAGACGTCAAAGATGTTTTCTACTCCTTGCCACATGAGCGTCTTTTGCAAAATGTCAAGGAATGTATCTGCGAGGATAACGACGAAGTTCGCTTCCGCGATAAAGCTGGCATCAGTGTTGAAGGTTTTATGGAATTATTGTCTTTTTACCTTGTGTCGACCCTAGTAGGATGGGATGGAAATTTGTTCTTACAGTCGTCGGGGGTCTGTATAGGATCTAGGGTTGCGCCCATCTTGTGTGACATTTATCTGAGCAAATTTGACAGGATGCTGGAACATAATTTGAATGGCTTAAGCAAGCGAATTTTCCGTTATGTAGACGATTTTCTTATTTTTATTCCAAATTTTGACACCTGTAGGTTTGCTGTAGATATTCTTAAGGTTTTCAAGGAAGTTAGTTCTGGTCTTACCTTCACGTTTGAACTCCCAAAAGACCAACGTCTACAGTTTCTAGATCTAAAATTAGTATTTTCCCATGACCACACGTGTTGGATGTTCTGCCCCAGAACAAAAAAAACACTTTTAAGTTACAACTCATCACATTCTAAAACAGTCAAAGATGGCATTGCGCTTTCCTGCCTCCGTTCAGCGCTCACTAAAACATGTAGCCACCTCATTAACACTAGCTTCTCCCTTCAGTTAGATAGACTGTTGGGTTCTGCCTTCCCGCCTCAGACTTTGATTGTCCAATGTGAAAAGCTTCTGAAGCAGGTAAAAGAGAAGTTTGTATCACAAAGGAACGATGAAAACACAAAAAGAAACGTCGCTGTCATTCCCTATGTGCACAAGTTCTCCCATTGTCTAAAAAAAGTTGGTGCCCGCTACGGCGTGCAAGTGGTTTTTAGCGCCCCTAACAGACTTGGAAAGATTTGCGCTGCAGTTCACAATAAACTTGAAAGAAGTTCTACCTCACGAAAAGGGGATTGCAGCACGAAGCATCAAAATCAGTTTGTGCCGTGCGCTTCAGGTGTTGTCTACAGCATCCCAGTGACGTGTGGGTGTTGTTACATTGGACAGACGGGACGCTGCCTAAACACCCGTCTTAGAGATCATAAAAATAATCTAAGTAACAATTATGGGTCACATCTAGCTGCCCACTGTAAAGGTTGCAAATGCACGCCTCTTTTTCATAAAACTACTGTTATTTTAGGCACAGGGATGATGCGGCGCGTGAGGTTATGGAAGCATTCTTCATTAAGAATGCTGGGGAGAGTTGCATCAGCTCTCCTTCAGTGGCGCTATCGCGAACCGAAATTAGTTTTTTGGAGGCGGGGTAGATAGACGCTTTTTGGCTTTTGTGTTTTTTTATGGTTTTGTTGGCTTACCTTGCTGCTGCCTATCTGGTATTATGACGGTAGAGTTTTACCTATCGCTATTTCTTGGTTCTTTTGGTTTTCTTGCCCTTGCGCATGTTAGTATGATCCCCACGTGGCGGCGATAACACAGATCATTTGGGTCACCTTCTGTATGTTTTCTTTTCCTTGGTTCTAATAAATCTGCCAGTTGCGAGTAAGCGCTCGTCTGTGAACTTCTTGTCCTTTGTCCCGTCTTTTGCGCTGCTCTAAAATATTATGGAACCTTACCAACTAGCCCAACTGTCGACCTTGCTGCGACAATGTCTGCATACGATGGTTTAACAGTGTCGCTGTTCGGCTCGGGAAGCGAAAGCGCTTGCCTTATCTCCTGACGCACAACTTCGGTGACTGACGCAATTGCGCAGTCATTCGGCGTGGCAACGAGCTTCTTCACCTCTTCTTGTACGATTTCCCGTATTAGTTGGCGCAAAGAACGCTCGTCAGGTGTTGTCACTGCGGTCACGGCTGTGGCGCTGACTGGCCCACTGTTGTTTGGGCGGTCATACTGGCGGTAGCGTAGGTGTAGTGCGCGTTCGATGGCTATCGCCTCCTTAGAAAATTCGTCGACGCTCGTAGGCGGGCTGCGCACGAGACCAGCAAAAAGCTGCTCCTTAACGCCGCGCATGAGGTGGCTGATCTTTTTGGCTTCGGACATATCCGGATCTGCCCGATGAAATAGACGGGCCATGTCCTCAACAAACATCGCAACAGATTCATTTGGCTTCTGAATCCGTGATTCCAGGAGTCGCTGTGCATGCTCTCGTCTTTCGGTGCTTGCGAAAGTGTCAAGGAACTTCCGCCGGAACTCGTCCCACGATGACCACACGCGATTCGTGAACCATGTTCGGGCTCCGTCTTGAAGAGGGAAGTACACGTAGCCCAACTTCTGTCCGGCATTCCACCCGTTAACGTTGGCTACGCGCTCGATCTCCTCGAGCCAGTCATCTGCGTCCTCATAGGTGTTGCCGTGGAATTCCACCGGAATTTGAGGGTTCAGAACAGTCACCTGTGTCGTGCTTGGGCTGGTCATGTCTGGGACACTGCTTACAGGCGCGGTCATCCTTTCTGGCAAAGGACCGAACTCTGGGCTCAGGCCCAACAGGCGGCGGCTGGTGCGGTGAACGGGTGTGTCGACGTGCGGAAGTCTTTCTGGGCTAGATGCGGGGCTGCTGGCAGGTGTCCCGAACATGTACCCAGCGCCTCCACCAGTGTCACGACGCAGAAACAGCAGAAGTCGGATATACTCGTAGCACAGCTCACTTTAATTATGCGAGGCACTAGAAAAACGGGATCGGGCGTGAACCTCGTCTTCCTCTCTTGCTGCGCGAGCTCTTCTTTGTTGTCGCTGTGCAGACAGGATGCGGCAATATCAGTCTGGAATAACGAATCTAAGTTGAAGTTAAGGTCAGTGGTGAATTTGTAAAGCTGGGTGTCGCAAGAAAATCCAGAGCGGAAACCATGTTGCTTAGAAAAGAAGAAAGAATTTTCGTCCAGGTGAAAAGCGACTTGAGAATAAATGATGTGTTCTAGCATTTTACAGGCAATACACGTTAATGAGATTGGTCGGTAGTTCGATGGATCAGTACGATCGCCGGCTTTAAAGACTGGCACGACCTTGCTTAATTTCCAATCATCTGGAATTGAAGAAGTGCATACTGAATTACTAAAAATAATTTGTAATATCTGGCATGAGATGTCCCTAGTACCTTTAAGAATCTTTGTATTTATGTCGCTTATATAAATAAGCGTACAAAAAGTGCTAGTAAACCTGTTTGTTTTCATTTCCCAACTTGCGAGCATGAGTTCCTCAACCAGGAGACTCAGTCACGCTAGCAAATGGACTCCGGGTACGACACAACCTTACCGTAAACTGGCGGCAGCGGTGGGTTGGATCTAAATCTTGGTCACAGCAACTGGTGATCAGCGCTGGTATCTGAAGCTACAAGCGACAACAACGGTTGGCCTGAGGGAGAGCAGCTGTCTCGAGACATCGATCACGTGTGGGTGAGTGCGTGACTTTTCCTTTGAAGTGAACCAGGTTCTAAAAGAGGGTTCAATTTCAGAACTGGTAGATAACTTTGCCGAAAGACTCGAGGTTGCGTACTTTCGGATAGTTGTTTTGGACGTAACGAGCCCTCAGAACAATCATGGACATACAGCAGCTGCAGGAGCCGGACATGTTGCTGTTGTGTCACGAATTGGGGAGCGATGCATAGGGTTTAGCACGAAAACCCGCGATCATACAGACAATCAATGATTTGGCGGCCGATGATGAGGAACTCAGTGAAGCGTGGGACCTCATCATTAAAAAAAAGAAATAGCAGGAAAAGAGGCCTGAGCATGAAAAGGATGAAAAGAGGCACGAGCGTGAAAGCGAGGAACGCTGCCTAGAAATCGAGTTAACAACAAGAAGGCTGGAGCGCGAGATTGAGCTCCGTAAGTTTGAACGTCAGGCGTTGAGTAAGAGGTGGGGCAGTTGCCCCAGCAAGTGACACCTCTTCTCAACAAGGAGGCGGAGGCCAAGATGTCAAGGTACATGCAGCCATAGGTGGTATTAGGGGATATCGACCTGTTTACCTTACGAACTTTGAACGAACGTGCGAGGAACTGCCATTTTAGCGAGTCACTTGTTCTCATATGCTCTTGACGGTTCTGCCCAGTAAGGCAGCGGAGGTTGTTGCGCGAGTCAGTGAGCAGCACGCGGACAACTACAATGCAGTGAAGGCTTGTTTATTCCGGACATTCAAAACTTCAGTTCGGAGCGATGAAATGAAGAGTAGCATGCTAACGGATCCTTCTGCCTGAGAAAGACGAGCGATAGGTCACTGTTTGTGAGATCGCGCCACAGAAAAGCACGCGTTTCCAAGAGTGCATGAAGGTCATATCGCGAGCATATTGTCACGTTTAATACAAAGGCGACGTGCACAAGGCGGCGATACAAGGCCCCAAGTCCCGAACGGGGTCGGCACAGCACAGCCAAAACAAAGGCACTGGCGCGAGAGCTACTGCGTCTTCGTCTGCCTCTTTCTCGCTGGCATATTAAGCGCGTGGCATTGCCCCTCCTCCCGAAGGAGCATCGCCTCGATGCTCAACGAAGCATTTACGGTAAACATAAACGAAAACCTAATGTCATCAATGTCACAATGTGTAGTATGGTTTTAACCGCACCACGTGCACAATCTCGGGTCGTGGCTGTCGGCGTCGTGGTGGTTGGCTTCCGTCCGGAAGGACTTCGTAGTTGACGTCGCTCACTCGTCGTAGCACTTTGTAAGGGCCGAAATACCGACTGAGAAGCTTTTCAGAAAGACCTTTGCGGCGCACGGGGGTCCATACCAACACTTGGTCACCCGGTTGGTAATCGACTTGTCTGTGGCGGAGGTTGTAGCGCCGTGTGTCGACGTCCTGTTGTTTCTTGATGTTAACGCGGGCCAGTTGGCGTGCTTCCTCGGCTCGTTGCACAAAACACTCAGCATCTTCGTCAAGATTGTCGATGTTGTCAATGTCACAGGGGAGCATTGCATCCAACATCGTCTGGACATCACGACCGTATAGGAGACGAAACGGCGTGAAGCGTGTGGCCTCTTGCGGAGCGGTATTGTACGCGAATGTTACGTAAGGCAGCACCTCATCCCACGTCTTGTGCTGTACGTCTATGTACATAGACAGCATATCAGTCATCGTTTTGTTCAGCCTTTCGGTCAATCCGCTTGTCTGTGGGTGATAGGCTGTTGTCTTGCGGTGCGTGGTGCAACTTAGCTGAAAAACCTGCTCAAGGAGCCTTGCCGTAAACGCCGTTCCTCGGTCTGTGATGACGCAGGAAGGAGCGCCGTGGCGTAGTACAACGCTCTCTGTGAAAAACTGAGCGACTTCTGAAGCTGTGCCTTTGGGAAGAGCCTTCGTTTCAGCGTAGCGGGTTAAATAATCTGTAGCGACGATTATCCACTTGTTTCCCGAAGGCGACAAGGGAAACGGGCCCGGGAGGACCATGCCGACTTGATCGAAGGGTGTTCTGGGTGGCTGGATAGGGTTAAGTAATCCCGCAGGCTTAACAGATGGGGACTTTCGGCGCTGGCATTCGCGGCAGGCTTGAACGTATTGTTTAACGCAAGCGGCAAGTTTTGGCCAGTAGTATGACTTGCGTACCCTAGCGAGGGTTCGGGTGATTCCCAGGTGGCCAGATGAAGGTTCGTCGTGGCAGGCAAATAGAATTTCGTCACGAAGCCCTGCTGGAACGACCAATAGATAAGTTTTGTTGCTGGCAGCAGCGTTCTTCTTGTACAACACGCCCTGTCGCAAACAAAAGGATGACAATCCGCGAGCGATATTCGGGGGCAGAGATACGTTGCGGCCTTCTAGATGTTCCATTATAGGTCGTAATCCAGCGTCTGCTCGCTGCCGTGTAGCTAAGTCTGTTATGCTTACGGCTCCAAGAAAAGGGCAGTCATCTTCGAGGTTTTGAGCGGGAGGTTCAATTGGCGCGCGTGATAACGTGTCTGCATCTTCGTGTGCGTGACCTGACTTATACACGATAGTGACGTCGTACTCCTGCAGACGTAAGCTCCACCGTGCTAGTCGTCCGGAAGGGTCTCTTAAGTTCGTGAGCCAGCACAGCGAGTGATCATCCGTCACTATCTTGAATGGGCGGCCATAGAGGTACGGTCGAAACTTAGCAAGTGCCCATACGACTGCAAGGCACTCCTTCTCCGTGGTACTGTAGTTGGACTCCGGGCGTGATAGGGTGCGACTTGCGTAAGCGATGACTCTTTCACCTCCCTCCTGCCGCTGTACGAGTACCGCGCCCAGACCGATGTTACTGGCGTCGGTGTGAATTTCTGTTTCAACTTCCTCGTCGAAGTGCCCAAGAACAGGAGGTGATGCCAGGCGATGGCGAAGCTCGGTGAATACAGTTTCTTCTTCAGAGCTCCAAACGAATGGTGTGTCGTCTCTAGTGAGTCGAGTGAGTGGTTCGGCAATTTTCGAAAAATTGCCTATAAAGCGCCGGTAGTATGCACATAGCCCAGGAACCGCCGAACACTTTTCTTATCGGCAGGAGTCGGGAAGGCTGCTACAGCGGTGGTTTTCTCGGGGTCAGGACGGACGCCTTCCGCGCTCACAAGATGCCCAAGGAACTTCAGTTCTTCGTAGCCAAAGTGGCATTTCTGTGGATTTAACGTAAGGTTAGCCGACCGGATTGCCCAAGTACTTGTCGTAGTCGCTTCAGATGTTCGGAGTAGCTGGCTGAAAATACGACCACGTCATCTATGTAGACAAGGCAGCTTTGCCACTTTAAGTCGGCTAACACAGTGTCCATCACGCGTTGGAAGGTAGCTGGCGCAGAGCAGAGACCAAACGGGAGCACTCGAAATTCATAGAGGCCATCCGGCGTGAGAAAGGCTGTTTTTTCACGGTCGCGCTCATCAACCTCGATTTGCCAATAGCCACTCTTCAAATCAAGGGAAGAAAAATACTTCGCTCGCCGTAGCCGGTCAAGAGAGTCATCAATACGCGGCAGCGGATAAACGTCTTTTTTGTGACGTTGTTGCGCTTTCTGTAATCGACACAGAAGCGAAGCGTACCATCCTTTTTCTTGACCAAGACGACGGGTGATGACCACGGACTGTTCGAAGGCTGGATAACGCCATCGTCGATCATTTCCTTGACTTGCTCCTTAATGGCTGCGCGTTCTTTCTGCGAGACACGGTATGGCTGTTGGTGGATAGGTCTTGCGTCATCGTAAGTGATTATGCTGTGCTGCGTGACTGGCGTCTGACTCACTTTAGACGATTGAGCGAAGCACGTCCTGAATTCAAGTAACAGCTCTCGCAAGGCCTTCTTGTGCTCTTCTGACAGTGCGTTGTTGATGTCAACATCTGTTACGGCTTGTCCATCGCGGCTACTGTCTTCACACGTAAAACACTCAATGACGTCCTCCAAGGCTTCAGCGTAGGCGACGGCAGTGCCACGGAACAGGTGACAATGCTCATTTGTGAAATTCGTGATCATGACCTCGGCTTGACCGTTCCTAATGTCAACGATGCCTCGTGCCACAGAAATTCCAAGCGCCAGCAACAGGGAGACGTTGCACTGTGCCAGTGTTTCACCATCACTTGTTCCTTCGGATGTCACCTGAATCATGATACTTGCACGAGGTGGCATTGTCACACTGTCGTCGGAAACACGAAGGGCGGCTGTACGGCGGCAGGTGTCCTTTGACGTAGCCTTGACTGTAGAAAAGGAAATGCAGCGTCTGCGTAGGTCGATTATGGCACCGTATTCCCTAAGAAAGTCCATTCCGAGAATTAATTCGCGGGAGCATTCGCGTAGCACGAGGGAGCTGACCAAAAACGTGGAACTTCGTATTTGTAGCCTCGCAGTGCACACACCAAGAGGCGTGACATGTCCTCCAGCAGTGCGTACGTGGGACCCTGTCCAAGGCATGATAACTTTCTTCAGTAGGCTGGCCAATTTTCCGCTAATAATCGAGTAGTCAGCGCCAGTATCTACTAGAGCAGTGACATTCCGACCGTCGATAAGCACAGGTATGTCCATTGAAATGTCGCCAGGCTGGGATACATGCGTCGTCGAATTTCCGTCGGTCCGATGTCTCGTCGATTGGAGGTCGAGGTCTTCATCACGTCGATAATCGGCGGCCTCGCCTCGAAAGGTCGCTGGCGTCAGTTTTCCAGGTGAGGGCTCGGAGATCGTCCTTGCGGCATCCGACTCCTGTTGCCCGAATAGGATGGCGACCATGGTGATGGTGAACGCGACTGACGCCTGGGTGGTAGACGCTGCCGAGCGATAAAATCTTCAATTTCGGGTGGTCACTGTCCGTACCGGGGACGGGGTGAATTGGCAGGAAAACCCTGAAGGCCAAGTCGCCGGTACTGGCACTCTCGGTACACGTGACCCGCCTCACCACAGTGGTAGCAGAGCGGTCGTCGGTCCGGCATGCGCCAAATATCGGATTTATGCGCGGCGGGCCGAGTGTCCTCAAAATAAGGAACCGCCTGTGCAGACTGAAGTGTGGCATACGGGGTTGCTGCCGATAGCGGCACTGTTGCAGGTGACATGTGTCCGAATGTGTCGGCATAACTGGCGTGCTGGAAGCCGCTCACCGGAGGTGGTGTCACCGACGACGGGACGGTGCGTCTCAAAGCGTCGGCGTAACTCACACGTCGAGGTTCACTTGAAGGTGTGAACGCCTGAAGTGGTGCAGGAACCTGAACAGGTGCTTCGCGACGATGCGCGCCGAGCGCATGCTACACTTCGTCACATATGATGCTGGCGATGCAGTTAGTGGTAGGCTGCTGCTGCGCCTGGTGCAACTGTTGCAGTTCGTCGCGGACAAACGATCGTATAAGCTGCCGAAGCGTTTCCACGTCAGTCGGGAATGATCCTAGGCCGGTAGTATAGGTAGCATTCACTTGCCGATCATACTGATTCCACTGCTGCAGCGCTTTCTCCATGGCGACGGCTTCAGTGAGGAACTCCGCAACCGTCTTAGGCGGACTACGAGTGAGTCCACCGAAGAGCTGCTCTTTCACACCTGACATCAAGTGTCGCAGCTTCTTGTCTTCCGGCATGTTTGGATTGGCTCGGCTGAACAGATCGACCATATCCTCCACGTACACAGCCATATCTTCATTAGGCATCTGAATGCGGGACTGGAGGGCCCATTCAGCTCGCTCTCGACGATCAGGGGTGGAGTACGTCTCGAGGAGCCTGCGACAGAACTCGCGCCATGATGTTAGGAGGCTCTTGCGGTTCTGGAACCATGTACGAGCACCATCCAGAAGACTGAAGTAGACATTCCTGAGTTTCGTGTCTTCGTCCCACCCATTGAAATCCGCTACGCGCTCGAACTCAGCCAGCCAGTCTTCCACGTCTTCAAAAAGACCACCACGGAAGGGACTCGGCACGCGCGGTTTTTGCAGTGTGTAGTAAGCGGGTGCACCTGCAGCTGCAGCTGCAGCAGCAGGGATGGCAGCAGGGGTGAGCGCAGTAGTATCAACCATACCTGCCGACATTGAAGTTGTACAGCGGGGCACAATCTCGGGGGCGAGTCCCCGAATTCTCCGGCTAGCACGGTGTACTGGCGTAAGTTCCGGTTTCTGGTTCGCGTTCCTGCTACTGGAAGGGGTCTGTTGCATAGTTGAGATTACCCAGCGCCTCCACCAATAAAATGTCACGTTTAAAACAAAGGCGACGTGCACAAGGCGGCGATACAAGGCCCCAAGTACCGAACGGGGTCGGTACAGCACAGCCAAAACAAAGGCACTGGCGCGAGAGCTACTGCGTCTTCGTCTGCCTCTTTCTCGCTGGCATATTAAGCGCGTGGCAATATCGAGACCTTGGCCAGTCTTGAGTTCGGGACAATTCCCTAGGCGTTCCCTGCAGGGACGAGGCTTGTTCCAACAGCCCTAATGGGGTGAATGAGGACCTGCAAATCTTCCTCGTGCTTCGAAATGACTTTCCAAATCGTCAAACGGTGACACAGATAGCGTGGTGCCTGACAATAGCAAGGGCGGGACTGTCGGTGAAATGATGAAGCAAGGAATACAATTTTATGATTTAAAACAAACTGTATTAAGAAGAAAACGCAACAAAACACTACATGACGTTCATTTGGCTGCCTAGCGATTCGTCCCAGATCGTGCGTCGGAGCTAACTAACTTGCCAGGCGGCATGCGGTCGTGGCATCCGGTCGAGATCAACTTTGAGTCCACACGGGGATCACACCGCTGCAGGCATAGAGCAGGCAGTATCCACTGGTAGATAACACGTGAGTTTCAACGTATGTCTTTCGGCGGTGATTCGACGCGTCGCACGGGAGACACAAACAGAGCCCCATGGGCAGCGCGAAACCAAGAGGAGGCACAAAAATGGAGCGGCAGTGCTCCGACACTGACAGACGCTTCAAGACACTGAAAGACGCTTCAAGGCCCAGTTTCAGAATTTATGAGTGTTAACACAGATAAATTGGCCCGAAAGCCCGAAGAGGTGGACAGATCAAATAGCTTGAGTGAGGTAGAAGGTGGAGCACAAACACCAATGAGCTGCACAGCTTCGCAGGTCGCGACCCAAAGTGATGATCGAGGCATCGAGGTAAAGGATGTCTGCCGAAATCGCAGAAAAAGACAGAAGCGTTCGGCAAAGCGTAAGCTTACGACAGGTCCCACCTCGGCACGAGAAAGGCAAAAGTGTAGACCAACCGACCATTTGTAGATCATATGAGAGTCATTTGTGGCGTTCACTGAGACGCAAGCGGAGAGAGCGGCGCAGTGGGGAAAACAAGGTGTGTCCCCGCGACGGGAGGCACGCTTGAGATTCACAGCTTCGAGAAAGCAACCGTGTAAGAGTGGTCGAAGTCAAAAGGCCACAGTGGCCAAGTACCGCGTGGTGGTGAACACAACGAGAGAATAACCACTATTTCTCGCCCCCCCTCCCCGTTTCTGGCGCCTCATTCACCTTCCTGAGTGGAGGCGGCCGAAGGACAGAATGAAGCGGGACTGTTCTAAGCAGCTTATAGCTTGTGCATGTTGTAGCGTCTGGCGAGCTGGAAAGCCGACAGGACCACGACTCCATCGGGTACGATTCAAAATAATCTAATTGAGGTAAGCGAGATCTGTTAGTTTGACTAATTTTGCACGTGCGTGTAACCTAGGGTTGCTCATTGTTCTGTTGTAAATGCAGACATCAGTCATTTTAATTTTGTAGGTTACGAGATGCGGTGTAAAGTTTTAAGAAGGAAAACCGTGCAGTACTGAAGGCTGAAGTATTGTGCATTAATCATTAGGATGAACATCTAGAGAAGGTGTTTGTAGCGCAAAGACTACAATTTTTCCAGTATTTGAAAGGTTTAGTGCAATATCGTACGCGATCACTACATGTCGATATGGGGGGGAATAAGCATTTGCAAGAATATATTAGCATAAGACCAAATCATTTTGCGAAATGATTACGTTCGGCGCTGAGCGGTGCAGATTTCGTTACGCGCTATAAGGATGGACAAGCATTTGGTGTAAGCTTTTAGCATAAAACCAATGCAGATGTTGTCAGGTGCTTATGAGTACTGTACCTAGGTTATTTTTTGTTCTATACTGTGCGTTCCAATGTATCGTAAGGACGAGCTTTTAGACTTAGCTTAGAAGCAATTGTGTGGTTCGTAGTATTTTGAATTTTGCAATATTAGAGAAATAGGAGTAATTAAAGCGCTTAGGAGAGCCCATTGGTTTTTATCAGATGCGCTGGCATGGGCAGGTAACCTCAACCGAACGAACCTGTTAGAAGACAGTGTTTATCCGCTTATGCTGTGTTCTTATTCTTTGAAGAAATATTGATTGCGTGATAACATGAGGGGATCATTATGCTTTTCCTAATGTTGGTGTGTAAGCGATCGTTCAGTACGATATGAGACGCAGCCGAACCTCTGGCGAGAGTTGTCACTCTAAATGATGAGAAGTCTTGTCTTGCGAGAGCAACCACAGATTATATGGTCACAGGGTAGGCCAAGGTTTCAAGAAACCTAGTGAGCTTAAGATCTCCGCAGCAGCAGACTATCCGCGGCCGAAAACAAAGACGGACGTAAGGGCGTTTTGTGGCTCACTGGGTATTACAATCCTTGCATCCCGGATTATTCAACGTTTGCAAGCCCCTTGACTGATGTTCTCCGCAGGACAGAACAGACGAACGTTGTCTGAGATCAAAAGAAGGTAGCTGCCTTCTTAAGTCTAAAGGCTGTACTGATTAGCCATCTGGTTTTGCAAGCTCCCGATTACGACCGAGAATTCACGGTCCGCTGTGATGCGAGTGATAGATGCCTAGGTGTCGTTCTATGTCAGAAGGATGACGACGGTAACAAACATCTCGTGCTCAACCTGAGCTGAAAACTGAGCTCTCGTGAGATGGCGCGTCAGAAAAAGAAGGCGCTTGCACTGTGTGGGCCAGTAGAAAATTAACAGCAGAAAACAGCGCTAAAAGACGGGACGAAAAAAAGACACAAACCACGGCACTGTTAATCATGAACCAACCAGCCCAAGTGCGTACCCTACTGCAGGCCATTCATAAATTGCAGCATTATCACGGAGGCGCCAAACTCACTGTGGAGACGGACCATTGTCCCCTTACGTGGCTGCAAACCACGACATCAAAGAACAGTCGCCTTCTGAGGTGGAGGTCATTCTTCGGCAATATTGTCAGGCGGTCGTGATGTCGACGAAGACAGTAGTCAGCACGTCCGAGATGAAACTGTTTATTTGACCGAACTTGTGGCCGGGAAACTGAAAGCAATACACTGATAGCGGCGATCAGAGCGTCGACCTTCGATCAACTGACAAGCGGTCAAGCGCGTCGGCTTTATACAGGCGCTATCGAACTTTCCAGCGATATCACTCGTGGCGATATCTCTCAACAAAGCTGGAACATTCGCGTGCGGTGCGCAATCTTGACAAAACGATCTATACAATCGCGAAATTTCTCGAATACTGCTTCGCGGACAGCGTCGAGCGTTGGTAACCGTCCTTGCTGGCCAAATCCGTATACATCAAAATAAAAGAACAAGTGGGAGTGGCATTGCCCCCCTCTGAAGAAGCATCGTCCCGATGCTTGTGAAAGAACAAAGAAGAGAAAAGAAAGAAAAAACAAGTGCCTACATAAATAAATTACAATAACAAAGGAAAAAAGCCGTCAGATCCCACGCATTGTGGGAATCGATGTAATGCGAAGCAGCCAGCAAAGAGCTGCATACATCGTCTTGTATGTCATTGAGGAAAATGCGTGTCATGGTTTTCATGTTAACTCCTATTATTTATGTTCGTCACACAGTAACGTCGCGCCATACCAACTTCGGGGTCGATCAAGCTAGAGAAACGGCCGCCAGCGCCCCATGAGCGTGGCACGCAAGTCATGCTGTACATGACATGCGTCTCATGACTTTCATGTTAAGTCGCGTTATTTATGTTCCTCACATGGTCACGTTGCAAGATACCAATTTTGGTGTATATCAAGCTAGCGAAACGGCCGCCAGCACCCCATGAGCGTGGCACATAAGTCATGCTGTACATGACATGCGTGTCATGATTTTCATGTGAACTCGTGTTTTTATGTTCGTCACACAGTCACGTCGCGCAAAACCAATTCCCGGGTAGATCAAGCTAGCGAAACGGCCGCCAGCGCGCCATGATCGTGGCACGTAAGTCATGCTGTACATGACATGCGTGCCATTATTTTCATGTTAACTCGGGTTATTATGTTCGTCACATAATCAACTCGCGCAATACCAATTTCGGGGTAGATCAAGCTAGCGAAACGGCCGCCAGCTCCCTATGAGCGTGGCACGTAAGTCATGCTGTACGTGACGTGCGTGTCATGATTTTCATGTTAACTCGTGTTTTTATGTTCGCCACACAGTCACGTCGCGCAATACCAATTTCGGTGTAGAGCAAGCTAGCGAAATGGCCGCCAGCGCTCCATGAGCGTGGCACGTAAGTCATGCTGTACATGACATGCGCGTCATGATTTTCATGTTAACTCGTGTTTTTATGTTCGTCACACAGTCACGTCACAAGATACCAATTTTGGTGTACATAAATCTAGTGAAACCGCCGCCAGCGCCCCATGAGCGTGGCACGTAAGTCATGCTGTACATGGCATGCGTGTCATGATTTTCATGTTAACTCGTGTTATTTGTGTTCGTTACACAGTCACGTCACGCAATACCAATTTCGGGGTAGGTCAAGCTAGCGAAACCGCCGCCAGCGACCCATGAGCGAGGCACGTAAGTCATGCTGTACATGACATGCGTGTCATGATTTTCATGTTAACTCGTGTTATTTATGTTCGTTACACAGTCACGTCACAAGATACCAATTTTGGTGTATATAAATCTAGCGAAACCGCCGCCAGCACCTCATGAGCGTGGCACGTAAGTCATGCTGTACATGACATGCGTGTCATGATTGTCATGTTAACTCGTGTTTTTATGTTCGTCACACAGTCACGTCGCGCAATACCAATTTCGTGGTAGATCAAGCTAGCGAAACGGCCGCCAGCGCTCCATGAGCGTGGCACGGAAGTCATGCTGTACATGACATGCGTGTCATGATTTTCATGTTAACTCGAGTTTTTGTTTTCGTCACACAGTCACGTCGCAAGATACCAGTTTTGGTGTATATCAAACTAGCGAAAGGGCCGCTAGCGCACCATGAGCGTAGCATGTAAATCATGCTGTACATGACATGCGTGTCATGATTTTCATGTTATGACTTGTCATTTATGTTCGTCATACAGTCATGTTATGCCATACCAATTTTGGTGCACATTCGATGAACCAAGCGACCAGGAGAGCACGAAGTCGTAGGCGGCTAGATAGATAGATAGATAGATAGATAGATAGATAGATAGATAGATAGATAGATAGATAGATAGATAGATAGATAGATAGATAGATAGATAGATAGATAGATAGATAGATAGATAGATAGATAGATAGATAGATAGATAGATACGCTCAAAGTCGCAGAAGTTCGCTAAGAAATGCTTCGCATTTAAAAGTACAGTCCCCAAGTTCGCTACGCGCAAAAAACGGCTTAGGCGCACGACATAAACGACTTCAGGTTGTGCGCGGCGTCGCTGGGAGTTCGTAATGCCGTCCGGGATGACCTCGTAGTCAAGAGCGCCGAGACGTCGAAGAACCTTGTATGGCCCGAAGTATCGTCGAAGAAGCTTCTCACTAAGTCCCCGTCGGCGTATTGGCGTCCATACCCATACACGGTCACCGGGTTGGTATTCCTTGTGGCGTCGTCGAAGGTTGTAGCGGCGGCTGTCAGTCGTCTGCTGGTTCTTGATCCGTAGGCGGCGAGTTGTCGTGCTTCTTCGGCGCGCTGTAGGTAGGTGGTCACATGTTTTCCTCGTCGGTCACGTTTGGTAACATGGCGTCGAGCGTCGTTGCCGGGCTCCGTCCGTAGACCAACTTGTATGGCGTCATCTGCGTCGTTTCTTGTACGGCCGTGTTGTACGCGAAGGTCACGTACGGAAGGATGGCGTCCCACGTCTTGTGTTCGACGTCGACGTACATGGCCAGCATGTCGGCGATGGTCTTATTGAGACGCTCGGTCAGGCCGTTGGTCTGTGGGTGGTACGCGGTGGTCCGGCGGTGGCTTGTGTGGCTGTATTCCAAGATCGCCTGAGTTAGGTCAGCCGTAAACGCCGTACCTCTGGCGGTGATGAGAACCTCTGGGGCGCCGTGTCGAAGGACGATGCTCTCAACGAAGAACTTGGCTACCTCAGCGGCACTGCCTTTGGGCAGGGCTTTTGTTTCGGCGAAGCGGGTGAGGTAGTCGGTAGCCACGACGATCCATTTATTTCCGCAAGTCGACGTTGGGAATGGCCCCAGGAGGTCCATTCCGATCTGCTGGAATGGTCGCCGAGGAGGCTCGATCGGCTGAAGGAAGCCTGCTGGTCTTGTGGACGGTGTCTTCCGTCGCTGACAGTCTCGCCACGTCCTTACGTAGCCAGTGACGTCGGCAGCAAGGCGCAGCCAGTAGTACTTTTCCTGTACTCGTGCGAGCGTGCGGGAAAGTCCGAGGTGTCCAGCCGTCGGGTCGTCGTGCAGAGCAAGCAGAATTTCTGGTCGCAGTCCCGCAGGTACAACGATAAGGTAGCTGGCTCGGGCCGGAGAGAAGTTCTTTACGAGGACGTTGTTTTGCAAGGAAAATGATGCCAATCCTCGCCTGAATACTTTTGGGACAACGATGGTCCTGCACTCCAGGTATTCCACTAGACCTTTCAGCTCCGGGTCGGCTCGCTGTCGTTCGGCGAAGTCTTCGGCACTTATGGCTCCCAAGAAGCTGTCATCATCCTGGTCGTCAGGCGGTGGTGGGTCGACGGGGGCACGAGACAAGCAGTCGGCGTCGGAGTGTTTCCTTCCGGACTTGTACACAACGGTAATGTCGAATTCTTGAAGTCTTAGGCTCCACCGTGCGAGGCGACCTGAAGGGGCATTCAAGTTAGCTAGCCAACACAAGGCGTGATGGTCGCTCACAACTTTGAAGGGCCTGCCGTAGAGGTAGGGGCGAAACTTTGACGTAGCCCAGATGATGGCGAGGCACTCATTTTCTGTTGTGGAATAGTTGGCCTCTGCCTTAGACAGCGACCGGCTAGCATAACTGATAACCCTTTCCAGTCCCTCCGTCCTCTGCACAAGTACGGCGCCGAGTCCAACGCTGCTCGCGTCGGTCTGAACTCCGTATCGGCGTATTCGTCGAAATGCGCAAGTATCGGAGGAGTCTGGAGGCGTCCTTTCAGTTCATGAAATGCTTCGACTTGCGCTGTTTGCCACCTGAATTCGACGTCGGTCTTCGTGAGCTGCGTTAGTGGCTCGGCGATCCGTGAAAACTCTTTGACAAAGCGTCTGCAATAAGCGCACAAGCCGAGAAATCGGCGCACGGCCTTCTTGTCGGTGGGTGGCGGGAAAGCGGCGATGGCAGCTGTTTTCTGCGGGTCCGGGCGCACTCCATTCTTGCTGATCACGTCACCCAAAACAGGAGCTTCTCCTACGCGAAGCGGCACTTTTGTGGTTTCAGGGTGAGCCCGGAGTTCTTGATTGCTTGAAGTACGGATTCAAGGCGCTGGAGGTGTTCGTCGAAGTTCGAGGAAAACACAACGACGTCGTCCAAGTAAACAAGGCAAGTTTGCCACATCAAGCCAGCTAATACTGTATCCATGACTCGTTGGAAAGTCGCAGGTGCAGAGCAAAGACCGAAGGGCATGACCTTGAACGCCAACAGGCCGTCCGGTGTTATGAAGGCAGTCTTTTTCCGGTCTCTCTCATCGACTGCGATTTGCCAGTAGCCGGTCTTGAGGTCCATCGACGAAAAGTACTTCGCGTTGTGCAGTCGATCCAGGGCGTCGTCTATCCGTGGGAGAGGGTACACGTCCTTCTTTGTGATTTTGTTCAGGCGACGATAATCGACGCAGATACGTAGGGTCCCATCCTTCTTCTTCACTAACACCACGGGAGACGGCCACGGGCTGTTGCACGGCTGGATGATGTCGTCGGTTAGGATTTCGTCGATTTGTTTCTTAACGGCCTCCCGTTCCCGCGTCGGAACCCGGTAGGGACTCTGACGGAGTGGTCGAGCATTTTCTTCTGTTATAATGCGGTGCTTAGCAAGGGGCGTTTGTCGGACCCGCGATGACGACGAGAAACAGTCCTTGTATTCCTGCAGAAGGCATCGAAGCTGGCGCTGTTGGCGAGCGGGAAGACTTGGGTTTACGTCGAAGGGCGGCTCAGGTATTGGTGTAGTCGTCGTAGCTTCGTCGGAATCTGAAAAGGCAAACGCATCGCTGACGGCCAAGATTTCTTCGATGCATGCAAGCGTCGTGCCCCTGCTCAGCTGTCTGTATTCTTGGCTGAAGTTCGTTAGCATCACGCTTCCTTTTCCTTCATGCAACCGAGCAATGCCCCTTGCGACGCAAATGTCACGGTCTCAAGCATTTTCGCCTCCATCGAATATAAGGTGGTCGGGTCTCATAAAATAAAGGTTGGTGTGGCTAGCAGCGCTTCGTGCGCGTCCTCTTCTGCTGAGTGCCGAGAAAGCCTCACTGTCCCAACACGCACCTGTACTTCCTTCACCGCTTCATACAACCGTAACAAGCAATTAACACGAGAAATTGGCCGGGCACAGCTAGTTTACAATACGAAGCGCATGCGGCGCAACGCGCTTTGGGGGGTTGGCTCGCGACGCCCCCACACGGAGCGCGCCGTCGTGACTGCATAGAAAAACTTCCAATGTACTCCCGCAGCTGCTCAGGCCGTAAGGAAGGGAGCGAGCGCGCGCCTCTAGACCGGCCGTGGCTGTGGTTGAAGGGCGTACGATGCGCATGCGTGGTAGTCCTGTGGGGATGAGAGCAAGGGGAAAGGCTTTGTGCGGGCCCCAGATATGGCGCATTTTCCGCGTCGGGCAGGCGATCCTAAGCAGATGTAAGGAAAGGACACAAAAGTGCTGTGTTTTAGGCATGATTTGGGACTAAAAGAACTAAACAGCGTCGAGAACCACGAAAACCGAAACTGAAGAAGACGAGCGGAGGGCAGGTGGCACGAAGGCGACAACCAAACAGGAAGAAGAGAAGAAAAATTACAGCATATCCAAGGAGTGAATGATGATGAGTGGGCGAAGCTGCGGAGGTTCATCGGTAAACCGTGAATCTTCCATGAATTCTGCCCAGTACATCATCACCGACGTGAGATCGGGCGCGTTTCTACTAAAGGATCGATGAGTTATGACGACTTGCAGCTCACTTTAATTTTACATGTACGCTGTGAATTTTCATTCTTTAGAAAACCATTGCTTTAGAAAAACATCTTTTGTTAAGCAGCTGACTCTTTTCGTTTGCTTTAGAACATCTGGCGTTCTTTCATGTTGCTTTTACAAAACATCTGGCGTCTTTCGGTTGTTTATTTCATCAATCAACGGCGTTTTGAACAAAATTTTTATTGTTTAATCACGCACATGAGAAATCTCACCAGCACTACCTTGGAGGTAAACAATGGCTGCTAATGGAAATGAGAGACAGAAGAGTCGCTTTTAGCTAACACTTACACTTCTACTTCTACTAACGTTTCCTACTGGAACATGCTAATGCTGCTAATGGGGAATGAGAGACAGAAGAATTCGGCTTTTAGGTTAACGCGCACGCTGCGAATTTTTATTGTTCAACACGCACAGTAAAAATCTCCCACCGGCACCACCTTGGAGGTCAAAGCGAAGACTGGTTACGCACTACGACTACGACTACGACTACGTGACGAACGGGGTGCCGCCCTTAAGGATCTTCGCCTACGACTACGACTACGAGGGACGAACGGGTGCCGCCTTAAGGAGCTTCGCCCCTAAAAGAAGGAACGTGCGAAGAAGGGCTCGTGGGTTCAGGCCACGAAGACGGACGAAGCGGTGCGCCGCGCGAGGTGACGAGCTCCGGGCGGACGTTCCTGAGGCGGGCGTTGGAGCAGTTCGTGCCTGCCGGGTCGAGGGCCGGCAGCCGGTCCAAGGTACAGTTCCGGTGGCCTGTTCAAGGTTCAAGGACGAGGCCTGCTGAACGGCTCCTGCCTGGGTGCAGTGGCCGAGGGCAGGATCGTGGGCGAGGCCTACCTGGTGCGGTCTTCGTGAGTCGTGGCCTGACGAGGGTCCTCGGGAGTTGCGACCTGTACTGCTGGGTTGACCGCGACTTCCGATTCAACGGCGCTACACACGGTAGCGCATCCGTGTGCCGTCAAGCGTGCCAGACGTGCCACCTGTGTCCTCTCGTACGTCGACGACCGCATCATGCTGGCACGACGGGGACCCAAACTGTGAGACGGCGTTTTTTTTTTTTTGTTTCTCACGAATCGGACACTGTCGCAGCCTAGCCGGACTCTCCGCTAATGGATTCAGGACCTACTCTCGCGCATGTTGCGTGATGCTTGGCATCTAGTGTTGTATATATAGTTTGTTTCTTCTAGTACTTTTCTCTCTTCTCTAGTGTACAATATAAAGCTTCTTTTTTCGCCTAGATGAATCCTTTCTCGCCCGTCATCAACAAACATAGTGACGAACGTCCATAATCATCACAATTTCTGGCGTCCGCGACAGGACCAAGCTCTCGCATTACATCTGAGAGCCTCACGTTGTTTGTGTGTGGCAGACGAGAATGGACGAGAAGAGAAAGCTAGTTGAGCTAGAGAAGGAGATGGGGCTGAGTGGAGAGTCGTTGTTGGCATGGGTTAGCGCTGAAGAAAAAGAAATGAGGGACCAGAGAGCGAAAGATCGAGAGGAGGCACGTCTAGCAGCACAGGCGGAGCATGAGCGTGAAATAGCTCGCATGGAGGCTGAAAGGCTCCTCCTCGAGGAGCGACGTCGTGTCGCAGAGGCGCAGCGTCCGAACACGAGTACTGCGAACGATAGTATGGGTGGTGGTCAGAGTTTCCGCAGCCCACACAAAATGATTCCACCCTATAATGAGGGTAGGGACGAACTGGACGCGTACATCGAGAGATTTGAGAGGGTTGCCACGAGCCAAGGCTGGCCAACCGACAAGTGGGCCCTGTCACTGAGCTTGTGCCTAACAGGAGAAGCCTTGACCGTGGTAGGACGAATGTCTGCAGAAGACTCTACAGACTACACCAAGCTCAAGCAGACGCTCCTCCAGCGGTTCCGTTACACAGAGGAGGGTTACCGCACGAAGTTTAGGGATGCCCGGCCCGAGAATGCGGAGACAGGTCGACAGTTCGCGGGACGTCTCTGTGGATACTTCGACCATTGGCAGGAGCTGGCGAAGACTCCCAAAACCTATGATGCACTGCGAGACAAGATGGTGTCCGAGCAATTCCTCAGGCGATGCGACGAGAAGTTGGCTGTCTTCCTGAAGGAGCGAGGATGTCATAACCTAGATACGTTGGCAACGACAGCAGATCAATACTTGGAAGCCCAGGGAATCGTGAATCTCGCTAGAGGAAAAGAAGAAAAAGGGAAACCGATGGCTGCAGCTAAAGTTGACACTGCAAGCGAAAACAAAGGAAAACCCCTTTGTTTTCTGTGCAACAAGCCGGGCCATCGAGCTTCCGATTGCTGGACAAAGTCTCGAGCGCCCAAGTCGACGTCGTGCTGGATCTGTAAGAAGACAGGGCACAGATCCGATAGTTGTCCCTCGAACTCGGGAAAACGTAGAGAGGCATCATGTTCCGTCTTGGGATGCCAGAAAGAGCAGCATGACAAATCAATGGAAGGTGCGCCTGACAAGCAGGATGAGAACCATTGTCATGACATGTGCGATGGGACCCAAAGCAACGCAACTTGCGACAACGGGTCAAAACAGATGCCAACTGTAAAGGGTTATCTGGAAGGGAAGCTGGTTACCGTATTACGGGATACCGGTTGCAATACAGTAGTGGTGAAACGATCACTGGTTCCTGACTGCAACTTGACTGGCAACACCCGTACCATTCGCTTATTGGACCGATCTGCGAAAGACATACCAGAAGCAGATGTGTACATCGATTCTCCATTTTTCAAGGGTCAGGTGCTTGCTGTTTGTATGGAGAATCCGTTGTACGAAGTTGTGCTTGGCAACATTGCAGGTGTACTGTCAGATCCACAACCAGTCCCGAAGCAGCCAGCACGAAGACCAAAACTAACACGAATTCACTGTAATCCAGTTCACCCTGAAGAAGAACCTGGAGATGCAACCTCATCAGATAGAGGACGGCAAGATGACGTGTCGGCGGCTGCAGGAAAAGAAAGGGAAAAGCCCAGTGAACTGATTGTTCCTCGGATCCAACCCCTGGATATCAGCCGGGAAGAGCTACGGGATTTACAGAACACAGATCCCACGCTAGAAACCTGCTTCGCCGCAGTGGGGAAGAAAATCATGTCGAAGAAGTCAGCAGTCACTGAGTTTGTGCTGGTACGCGACATTCTTTTCCGGCGCCACCGCACGGCAGAACGGCGAGACTTGGAGCAACTTGTAGTCCCCAAGGATCTTCGGAACACCGTAATGAAGATGGCGCATGAAGGCCTTCTGTCTGGGCACCAAGGGCAAAGAAGGACAACAAACCGTGTCCTTACCGAGTTTTATTGGCCGGGTGTACAGGCTGATGTTATACGGTTCGTGAAGTCGCGTGACATATGTCAGAGGACCGTACCTAAACACCTCGTCGGACGAGTGCCATTGGGAAATATGCCCGTCATAGACACACCCTTTCAGCGGGTCGCCATCGATATTATTGGGCCTCTGTCACCAACGTCATCCAAGGGCAACAAGTATGTCTTAACGATGGTAGACTTCGCTACGCGTTACCCGGATGCGGTGGCACTACCGAGCATCGAGACAGAGCGCATAGCGGAAGCACTAGTAGAGATGTTCTCCCGCGTTGGAGTGCCACGTGAGATAATGAGCGACCGTGGAAAGTCGTTCACCTCGAATCTCATGCAGGAACTGGGTCGGCTACTTTCATTTCGCAAGCTACCCACAACGCCCTATCACCCCATGGCCAACGGACTTGTGGAGAGATTTAACGGCACTCTCAAACAAATGGTTCGCCGCATGTGTCAAGAACGCCCTCAACATTGGGACAGATACTTGGCTCCCCTGCTCTTCGCATACCGTGGGGTTCCCCAAACGAGCCTTGGATTCGCGCCGTTTGATCTCCCCTACGGTAGGTTTGTACGCGGGCCAATGTCGATCCTTAAGGAACTGTGGACAAGGGCCAACATCGATCCCGAACGAAAACAACATACGAGTATGTTATAGATCTCCAGGAGCGACTGCAGGACACATGCAAGGTAGCACATGAAGAACTCTTGAAGGCGAAAATGACACAGAAGAAATATTACGATAGAAAAGCAAGAGTTCGACAGCTATCACCCGGAGACAAGGTATTGCTGTTGCTGCCATCGGATAGGAATAAATTGATATTGACATGGAAGGGACCCTTCACGGTGCTTGAAAAACGCAGCGACTATGACTACGAGATAGATCTCGGAGCTCGGAGGAAGTCTTTTTCACATTAACCTTCTCAAGAAATACCACGAAAGGGAGCCCGAAAATGAAGCACAACAAGCTGCCGTTACTGTGCAGTCAGACACTGTTGACGAGCGAGACATTCCCTTTGTTGCTCTGCACCAACGGGAAACATATAAAAATGTATTAGTAGCGACTAACCTGACCAGCCCGCAGACAGACCAAATTAATGAACTCCTGCGAGAGTTCCATGATGTATTTTCCGACATGCCGGGGAAGACTGACCTCGTCGAGTGCAAGTTACGCCTTACCACTGAAACACCGGTAAAGGTACGCCCATACCCGATACCATTCGCCATCCAAGAAGCTGTCGAAAAAGAAGTACAGGACATGCTATCACAAGGCATCATTGAGGCGTCGGAGTCCCCGTATCAAGCTCAAATCCTCGTGGTCAAGAAAAAAGACGGGAACATCCGACTTTGCATTGATTTCAGACAGCTGAATTGAGTCGTAATTACAGACAACGAACCGATACCGCGAGTGGACATGATGTTTGCCAAACTGGGTCAGAGCCGCTACTTTTCGAAATTCGACTTCACGAAAGGGTACTGGCAGGTGCCGATGCACGAAGCATCGAAGGCCCTCACCGCATTTCAGTCTTCTTCTGGCCTTTACCAATTCAGATTCTTGACTTTTGGCATCAAAACGGCACCTGCTGTGTTCACCCGACTAATGAGACGAGTGGTGGATGGAATACCGAACATTTATCACTATTTTGACGATGTGCTCATAACCACTCAAACCTGGGACGAGCACATCACAACTCTCACCAAGTTTCTGCAACGTGTTAGGGCAGCTCATCTGACAATAAAGCCCTCGAAAAGTGAGGTGGCTTTTGCCGAAGTGAAATTCTGGGACACATCGTCGGGAGCAATATTCTCCGACCCCAGACTGAAACACTGGAGAAGATTCAGGCTGCAAAGAGACCGAAGACGAAGAAAGAAGTTCGCTCCTTTCTTGGTTTAACCGGCTATTATCGGGATTTTGTCCCCAATTACTCCGCTGTAGTATCACCTCTAACGGAACTCACTAGGAAGCGAGGTCCTAATAAGGTCGTCTGGGAAGAATGCCATGAACAAGCTTTTCTAACACTACAACGTCTACTATCATCTGGTCCGGTATTGCGATCACCGAATTTACAAGAGCCATTCATATTGCGCACGGATGCATCTTCATCCAGTATTGAAGCCGTCTTAATGCAGCGTCACGACGGCATGTTGCATCCAGTAGCCTACGCAAGCCGTAAACTCCTCGAACGAGAGTCACGGTACTCAACTATCGAAAGAGAGGCGTTGGCTCTTGTGTGGGCTATCCAAAAGTTTCATGGGTATCTCTTCGGAAACCGATTCGTGCTGCAAACTGACCACCAGCCTCTCGCTTATATAAACTCCGCAAAACAAATCAACAGCCGAGTACTCCGCTGGAGTCTATTGCTTAGTGAGTACGACTTTGTGGTTGAGTACATCAAGGGGACGTAGTGCCGACTACCTCAGCCGCATTTGACTCTTCTTCGCTCGTTAGTTTTTAGTGATGGTACCTTTTTTTTCTCTGTTAAGTCACCTTTTCACTACCGAACGGAACATCTGTAAATAATGTTGCTGTTTTGGCTATTTTTTACTTTTGTGTACTACACCTCGTGCGCATTGTAAAAGTTGTTTTCCCTCCCTAAACAACTTTCTTGAGCAGGGGGGATATTGTAAGGAAAGGACACAAAAGTGATGTGTTTTTAGGCATGATTTGGGACTAAAAGAACTAAAAAGCGTCGAGAACCGCGAAAACCGAAACTGAAGAAGACGAGCGGAGGGCAGGATGGCACGAAGGGCGACAACCAAACAGGAAGAAGAAGAGAAGAAAAAGAAGGAACGTGCGAAGAAGGGCTCGTGGGTTCAGGCCACGAAGACGGACGAAAGCGGTGCGCCGCGCGAGGTGACGAGCTCCGGGCGACGTTCCTGAGGCGGGCGTTGGAGCAGTTCGTGCCTGCCGGGTCGAGGGCCGGCAGCCGGTCCAAGGTACAGTTCCGGTGGCCTGTTCAAGGTTCAAGGACCGAGGCCTGCTGAACGGCTCCTGCCTGGGTGCAGTGGCCGACGGCAGGATCGTGGGCGAGGCCTACCTGGTGCGGTCTTCGTGAGTCGTGGCCTGACGAGGGTCCTCGGGAGTTGCGACCTGTACTGCTGGGGTTGACCGCGACTTCCGATTCAACGGCGCTACACACCGGTAGCGCATCCGTGTGCCGTCAAGCGTGCCAGACGTGCCACCTGTGTCCTCTCGTACGTCGACGACCGCATCATGCTGGCACGACGGGGACCCAAACTGTGAGACGGCGTTTTTTTTTTGTTTCTCACGAATCGGACACTGTCGCAGCCTAGCCGGACTCTCCGATAATGGATTCAGGACCTACTCTCGCGCATGTTGCGTGATTCTTGGCATCTAGTGTTGCATATATAGTTTGTTTCTTCTAGTACTTTTCTCTCTTCTCTAGTGTACAATATAAAGCTTCTTTTTTCGCCTAGATGAATCCGTTCTCGTCCGTCATCAACAAACATAGTGACGAACGTCCATAATCATCACAGCAGAAAATGACCACTACCAAGAGTGTCTTCGACGTTCTCACACGTAGCCTGCCGAATGTTACGTGTGAACGAGAGGTCTGGGCATGTATCGCGTGTCACTGAATTTCGCAGACGTGTGGGACGCGCTGGGTCAGTGAGAAGCGTGAAAACCGAGAGTGATGATCAGCTTCTTAAGCTTAACAAAGCAGAAAACTGGGCGAGTTGGTATGTATTCATCGTCACTGGATAGCGCGCACTTACAACGGGGACAAAGGGAGAAGAACACGACAACACAAGCGCTAACTTTCAACTAAAGTTTATTCAAGGAAAAACGGAAAAACGGAAGAGAAGAAAATAACACAAAATACCGCGCATGCGTCACTGCGCAGAAAACATAACTAAATTATAAGCCACACATAATATCAAAGCCGAACGAAATTCTTAAGCTTGCGGCCCCGAGGCCTTTTAAAAACTGGTATCCTCAGTGCCGGCGAAGAGCGTTGAAGTCTCCAACCACCACTAGGGGTTGCCAGGCGCCGCTTGGAGTGCCCGATAGGAAAGTTCCGCGAAAGTGACGCGTTTGAAGGTGCGGGAGACAGTAACAGTTGAAAATATGAATTGATGGGGCCCCGCTCTTCTGGGGAAAGAACAGAGATCATGCAGTAATCATAGGAGAGGTCAAGGTCTAGGTCGACCTGAACAGCCGTATATGATTTGTGAGCAAGTAGATTGGTGGTGGTGCCGCCTATATAGGAGCAGTAGCCCGGAAAGATAGGGTTTGGACCGGCTTCCTGGAGGGCAATGACGGCCGGAAGAGAGCCCCGATATTGACGGAAGAGGAGATGCGCGCGCTTTTGCCTGTCCCCAATCGCAGCGTTTGGTCTATTGGAAGAATAATTAGGTACCCCTGAGCTGGAGGAGCAGCCGGCGCCGCGTTCGGGGAAACGAGTGAGTACTAGGAGGGCTGGGATGAGGGGCGGCGGGTTCAAACCACTGGGGTGGCAGTGGGAGGTCCTACCGGTTTCTGCTGTTGCAGTTCAAGAGCTGCGACCTGCTTAGTGAAAGCTGCGATTTGCCGCTGAAGAAGAGCATTCTGTTTCCGCAGAGCGGAGAGCTCTGGGAAAAAAGGGGAGGGAGGGAGATGCTGAGGATCATCATCCCTCCCAGCTGTTTACCTGAGGTACTGCACGGAGATGGCCGGTGGGGGGGGTCGCCGGGGCCTTGAGAGGTTATCCTGGCTTGGCTTCGGAAGCCGCTTGCAGGCCTAGCGTCAGGGGTGCAGTCGTCTTGGCGGTCGATTAGGTTTCCGTTAATTCCCTGGGCATTCCCCAGCACCGATTCCATGCAGGCCGGAGCAGAGGAGCAATGTCCGGTTACATTCATGTTGAGCTAGGCCTTCAGGAGTCACGTGGAATTGAATGCAACAGCGGTACAGCGACCGGAAGTGGGTCGCGGGCAGGCCGAGGGTCGATACCCAACGTGCCTCAAAGGGAACAGGTCGGGATGATCTTCTCGTAGGGCTTACGTAGGCCACGGCACTGTGGTAAAATACGAAGCGGGGGAGCTGCGTGCCACCGCTGCAGTAGAGTCACCGAGTTTGCGGACCACCAGGATGATTAGTGCCTTGCGCCACTCGAGTTCCGATTTGATACGCTGCGGGATTTCAGCCGCGTTAATGGTGATGACAACCCGGCAGTTTACTCGTACGCCTTGGCATGGCCCCGAAAGGGAGACGCCGGTCTCCCACCAGCAATTGGGAAATGTAGGCGCTGCGCCATAGATGATGAGGTGACACTGCACACGAGAACGTTTTAATCCCACTCTGGTCACACATGGACAGTGGTGGACGAGTGTTCTCCCAGGTATTCACGAATGGCGTCGCCGGCATGATCGAACGGGAGGGCCGACTTGAGCTCGAAAGGAGCGCGAGGCTTCAGCACGACGATATAGTCGTCACGGGAGAGTATTTCGGCAGCGCGTTGGATGAAGTCACGGGTCGGTACACAGAGCTGCTTCGCGAGCGGCGGTCGCGGTTGCCTAGGCGACGAAGACGCGGCCGCGGCGCCACTCCGACCGTCATTGGGTTCTGCGGCAGTGCCATGTTTCCTTTGTTATTACAACGTATTCAGTGGGCATTGCGATGACGCAGTAACTGCATGAGCTGCAGGACTGCATGAGCTGCACGTCACAGCGCACAAATACAACATTCAGGGGTAAAATTTAGCACAGCTTCACTGACATGGCGTCGCGAAGACCGAGAGATGATGAAACTGTGGTGCTGGTGCCTTTTCATTGGCCTTGGGGTGCCTTATTTAATAAGTACTATTTTAGCTGTCGATAAAGCGATGATATTATGACGCCGCTAAACGGTCCGTGAGCTCCTGCTTTGGCCACTCGCAAGCCAGGATCGGATTCCCTTCGTTGCTGGGCGGCCGAACGTCTCTCTTCCCGATGAGCTTTGTCGTACAGTTGCCGCGACACGCCTCCCTCACTCGAAACTCGGGGTCGGCCCGTCGTCGTTGGGCCCATCCTCTAGCAAATTCCCATTATCTTTCCCGCCGCGCCGATTCTTCTCCCGAAGACAGAACCTTGTTCGTACTCGCCATACTCGTCGCCGAACGTCGTAATGCTCTGCGCCGACAGTGCATGTTTTGTACTGCTTTGTTCACGCAGAATTCATTCTTGCAGCAACAACGAAATGAAGCAATGTTAGGGTTGCTAAATCAAGGCGTGCGGCCTAGAGGTAGGGGGCACTCTTGTAAGCTCAGTGCGAGCAGTCCGGCCGCATTAGAACACCACAGTTAAAGCACGATATGCAACACGAACTGACGGTCGAATGTCAACAACAAGCATGCACGCTAGCAATAAGGGGAGCGCACACTATCGATACGATTGCCGGAGCCACCGCGTCTACGCGTCTCGGCGGTCCTCGCTCGCCTGGGCAACGTCCTGCATCCCCGCCAACTCCGCGCGCGCAGGCAGAGGGCAGCACAGCCGCACAGCGACGTGTACCACGTGACTTCATCAACGCGCTGCGGAAATACTCTCCCAGTTGTCACGGGAAAGAGGAGGAGTACACACTAAGAAAATAAATCGAGTATTTGGGGACTATTTCTACCACACAATACACGGCATCTGGCTTGCACGCGTTTCCTTTCTTGAAAAGCAGGCTATCGTCACTTTCCTGTCGAGAATTCTATGTCACGCTGAAGCGCATGCCGTTTGTGACCGGGAAGTGCCGGGACCGCGCTGATAACGCAAGGAAACGCTGATGCCCCATAACTATGATGATAGTTGTGGGGCACAATATCCTCCCCAAGTACTCCATTTTCTCTTAAAGTGTATGGCGGGGTAGCCACTTGAGTTGACACTTCGGCTTGGGAGGAGGTGCGTTGCGCGCACCGTCTGTAGAGGGCGCGCGGATGAGCCGGCGGCAGCGCCTTTTGCCAGGCGACGTTACCAGAGTTTCAACATGACAGCTAAATACTCGTTGTCCGAGGGCATGGCGTGGTCCGAGAAGGTGGTCCTCCTTCGTCACGACTTGAAGTCAGGTCGGGTCATAGTCCATAACCGTGTTGGCGGCCGCCATCGTGCCGGGAAAAACGCGGGGTTGCGGAGCTAGGCCTAACGGGACCAGGTCTAGCGTGGCGAGGCGCCGGCGTGGAGATGAAACATGCAGAAATTGCCGAAAGTGGGTCCACCTGAACGCGGGTGGTATCCGGTTGGAGCAGAGAACTTGACGGTGATGATCAGTCCAGAAATATCCCGCCGATGGCGTGAAGGACCGCAATTATCGGTGATCACTGACGGAGCCGATGCGGAGAGCGTCCGTCGCCAGTGAGGGCTCCGCGCGTTTCCAAATGAAATGAGTGCCCGTGGCACTGCGAACCACCACAACCACGATACATGCCGGAAAAAATATCCCGTGTAATACGACACAGTTTCCCCTTGCGCGAGCAAAACGCCATAACTATATGTAAGTCTCAAAGGCCACATACGCCCAGGCAGTCTGCGCATACGATTAGCACCAGCCACTGAAGTTGGTCTACGTAGCACTTTCAAGGGCGACCAGCCTCAACGGCCTATACCTAACCAACGCAAAAGGTGATTTCAGGATCCGGCATGTCGCCGGCTCTACCGACAGCCAGTGCGTCGACGACACGACCCGGCTTACAAACAGGCCTCTAGATATTTTCTTGGACCGGGCTACAACTTTTCATTCAGTGCCACAACCACAAGAATCACCTCACGTTCGCCGCTCTCAACGTACAGTCTGTGCTCGCGTACGTGCACAACCTCGACAAAGACGCCCTGCTCACAGAAAGTGGCGTGTTAGCACTTTCTGAAACCTGCAGCGATGAGCGCACTCCAATTACGGAATTCCACTATGTTGTCCATAGCAAGCGGCTTCACTGCACGTGCGGCGGTCTGGGCAAATATGAGACCACGCCGATGCGCAACTTCAGCGCCGGCCGCATCCCACTTCGCCAGCCGCCAGACACCGAACACATACAGACAACCAGCGAAATCGGCGAGGTCTGCGTTGCGCAGGTCAATCACATAACAGAGGCATTCCGTTCGCCGTCCTCTACCTGGGAATGTAAGGAACCCCTTCCACACATGCACGCGAATTCGTGAAAGCTGCATGCGTTCTCATTCGTAACGGACAAGTATAAGCACTACATAGCAGCTTACCACCTGTGGTATTGGTAGTACCCATGTTGCTGTTGGCATCGTTACGCGACTCTAAACGACTGGTTATATAGCACATGTAGGAGTCGGCAACGTTGCATGTGCCTATACCACTGGCCCATAACTTTAGCGCCAGTTCGCAAAGTTTTGCTCAATGAACAAACTTACGCCACAAGCATCTTCCCGCCACATGCTTCGCATAACATCTATTCACAAGGTACGTGGGATCTGCCAATTGTCCTTTCTAGCTTCATTTTGCCAGCTGATTGTGTGCATTTCCCTGACAGAAATACGTCGTGAAAGTCTTGGTGGACTCCGGTATAAAACAGTTCTGTGCAAAAAAAAAAAAATCGGCAGATCCCACGTGCCGTGGGAATCGATATTATGCGAAGCATGCGCGGGAAGGCGACAGTGTCGCAATTTTTCACATTGAGCGAAACGTTACGGAATGACGCTAGAGAAATGCTCAAATGGTATACGCACACACATATTGCCACAAGCTATTCGACACCTTTGAAGAAGGACGCCGCTTCCTCCTTTTCTAAACTCCGCCACACAACTGGCACGCAAAGCGCGCAATACAACGCCGGATTGCGCGTGCCACGACACTACGGGCTGAAGAAGACTGGCGGCTCATAGAATGAGCGGCACGCGACTACATGTGTGAAGAACAAGTAGACGAGGTTCGGACTAGCTAGCGGCGGACATCTCTGCAAAAAGGTGTGTGTCTTGAGTTGACGGGCACAGGTTCGCCCTAAATAAATAGTTATTTTAGCAGCGGGCGCTGTATTCGTTGGTTACAAACTGGTGGAGGTGCGGGGTAATGATTCCAAGCCCATCTCAGGCTAGGCAGCATAGCCATGATCCCCTAAGATTGGAACCAGCGTAATTAACGCCTGTCCACCAACGCACGAGTCGCCACCTGCGAGGTGAGCAGCCTGTGTATGGCCCCCTCTTCGATTCATCGAGACCAGTGGAGACCGTAATCTCAGACGCCACTACGATGGCCGCCCAAGCGACGCCATCTCCATCACATATCGTCGTGGATTCGCCCCGGACACGAGAGGTCTTCCACGGCGACATTTTCGAAGATGCCAGGGACTGGCTCGAGGGCTTCGAGCGCGTCGCCAGCTTGAACCGGTTAGGACGAAGCCAGGAAACTTCGCTACGTCTACGTGGCACTGCAAAATTCTGCACGCGCGTGGTTCGAAAACCACGAAGCGTCGTTGTTGTCATGTGACGACTTCCGAAGGAAGCTACTGGCTACCTACCCAAACATGGACCGCAGAGAGAGGGAAGGCAGAGGCCGCTCATCAGATGAGAAACCAACGAAACAACGAGAGCGTGGCCATGTACATTGAAGACATGTCCCGACTCTTCCGCCGAGCCGACCCAAACATGGCTGAGGAGAGGGCATTGCGGCACCTGATGCGCGGAGTGAAGGAGGAGCTTTTTGCAGGCCTAGTGCGTAATCCGCCCCGCTCTGTGGCTGAGTTTAGATCAGAGGCAACGATGATAGAGATGAACTGTAGCAGGTACGCATTTGGGCTGGTTGGTTCATGATGAACTGTAGAAACAGCGCCAAAGGACGGGACGAGGAAAGGACACAAACCACGGCGCCGTGGTTTGTGTCCTTTACACGTCCCGTCTTTTAGCGCTGTTTCTACAGTTGATGATAGAGAAGACACTGCAGCAGCGCGCGCGCCAGTACAACAGGGACGTAGGCGTCTCTTCAGTTAGCGCAATGTCAGCAACCCTCACGTGCAACATCGACCTTTTGCGGGAAGTGGTGAGGGCTGTCGTGAGAGAAGGGCTGCAGCAAATGCTCAAGGTACTCCAGCGATGCCTTCGCTTGCGGACGTTGTACGTGAAGAAGTGCGGCAAGCAATTCTTCAACCGCAGCCTCAGGCACTGCACCGTGTACAACCAGAACCTCAGCCTCAGTTATCATACGCGCAAGTTGTACGACAGGACCTCGGACGCACCATTCGGACAGCACGGGCGGCCGTTATTGCTTCGTTGTTGATCTACGACAGATACGCACGGGCCGGTTCCGAGCAAGGAAAAGACGCTTTGGTTTATTCAGTGCTCGTATTTAAAGCTAATAAGGGAAAGAGGGTTGAACAGTACAGAGGAGAGCAGAAGAGTACAGAGTGTGCGCGGCGATAAGTACCGGCGTCGAGTGCATTGTGACAGGCTTTGATTACCATATCGATACATCTTCCATCCTTTAAATTAGTTTGAACAACAAAACCAAAACTTTTGCATAACCGTAGTTAGATGAGCGGCGACCAGTCACGGGCGCTGAATGAAGTTCTCGCCGTACGCTAGCCGCTCCGGTCGCCTTCTGTTTCGCGTAGATCTTCTAAGAGCCTGGCCTGGCGGGCTCGTATGGCCTTGTGGCAGCTGACGTCGGACTGGTTCCTCGTTGTCAGCTCCTCCACCCACGTTGCCCATTGGAAGTTGCCGCTGGTCTGATTACTCGTTGTCAGATGTTTCATCGGACGTATCCTCCTCGGAACTACTAAACGGCTCTCTTGTTGCCAGCAGATGTTGACGGTTACGTCGTATCACACCGCCCTTTTCTGTCTTTACGATGTAGGACCTGGGCCGCATGCGGTTGATTACTCTTGCTTTGGTTGACCATGTGTCTCCCCGGACGCGGACAACTTGCCCTTTCTGCAAAGGTGGAAGACGTGTCCCCCTTGGCATAGTCTGCTGATGCTTTTGCACCACCTGGCGTGTTGCTTCCTGGAAGTCGGGTATCGGGGTGCGCAGTCGTCGACCTTGAAGCAGCTCGCCTGGTGACTGACCGTCTTACAAGGGACTGGATCTGTAATTGAGTAATCCGAGCCAAAAATCATTTTTGCCTTCGGTGGTTTTCTTCAGAATTCTCTTAGCGACTTGCACACCTTTTTCGGCTAAGCCGTTCAAGCGTGGAAATCTGGGGCTTGAAGTTGTGTGCTTGAAGTCATATCTTCTTGCAAAATTTGAGAATTCTCGACTGGTGAATTGAGGCCCTCCGTCAGTACAAACTTCGATTGGAATGCCATACCTTGCGAACGTCGCGCTTAATTTGTCAATGACTGTGGCAGACGACGTGTCACGCAGTAATTCTACTTCTGGAAAATTTGACAAAGCGTCATATGCGCAGAGATAGGAGCTCCCGGCATACTCAAAACATGTCAACGCCGACTCTGAACCACGCGTGCTCTGGAACAGGGCGAATCATAAGAGGCTCACTTTTTTGTTTGTAGGAGTACGCTTTGCAAACTGCGCATGTGCTCACGACGTTTTCAATATCAGCATTCATGCCAGGCCAGAAAACTGCGAGCCGAGCGCGTGCCTTGCACTTGTTAAGCCCCGTGTGCCCGTCGTGTATTCTGCGTAGTATCTCCGGACGCATAGTCTTTGGTATCACTACCCTTGCATCCTTTGAATAGTATTCCGTTTACCACAGTTAATTCCTTGGAAAAGGCCTTGAGCTGTCCGTTTATCTGCCGGTTACTTCTTATGGATTCGATGACGCACTTTAAGGCACTGTCTTTATTCGTTTCTTCCAACAACCGGGCTTGAGTGGCTTCGCTTACGAGGGACGAAACTATGCTTACGGCATGCACTTCCACGTCTTCGTTGTCTTCGTCCGTACCCGTTCTGTCGACTGGAGCCCGAGACAGCATGTCCGCCAACACCAACTTTTTTCCTGGGATAAAAATTAGGTCAAAATCATATTTGAGCAAGCGAAGAAAAAAACGCTGCAGTCGGGGTGGCATTTCTCCTATCGCCTTCCGAGCGATTGCTATTAGTGGACGGTGATCGGTTTCGAGAATGATCTTCCGTCCGTACACGAAGTGATGGAACCTTTCGCATCCAAATACTACAGCCATTGCTTCTTTCTCTATCTGCGAGTATCTTTCCTGTGTCTCGGTCAGTACCCGCGAAGCGTAGGCAACCGGTTTCCGCGATTCCCCGTGTCGTTGCAGTAAAGCAGACCCTATGCCCCTTTGGGAGGCGTCCGAGGTTATTTTAGTGTCTCGCTTGGGGTCGAATGGTGACAACACAGGTTGCATGCTTAAGCATTTGCACAGATCATTCCATTCCTTGGCCTGGTTTTCACTCCATTCAAATACTGTGTCCTTCTTTAGCAGCTGGCGCATCAGTTGACTTTTTTGAGCCAGCGCTGGCAGAAACTTTCCGAAATAATTGACGACGCCTAGCATTCGCTGTACTCCTAGCTTATCGGTTGGTGCTGGCATGTCAAGCATCGATCTCACAGTCGCGGGGTTTGGCTGGATGCCTTCTTCTGAAATTACGTCACTCAAAAACGAAATTTTTGCCACCCCTATTTCGCACTTTTCCGCGTTCAATGTTAGACCAGAATTGCGTGCTGCTTCCAGGACAGCTTTCAGCCTTTCATCATGTTCTTTCCTTGTGGGCGCCCATATTAGAATATCATCTACGTAAACGCGCACTCCTGGGATGGCGTCAAATATTTGGCTCATGGTTTTTTGGAAGACTTCGGAGGCCGAGGCGATTCCGAATGGAAGCCTCAAAAACCTATATCGCCCGAAAGGAGTCGAAAATGTACATATTTTAGATGTCTCGTCGTCGAGCGGTATCTGATGGAAGCCTGACTTAGCATCGAGTCGAGAAAAAATTTTCGCTCCAGCGATTTCAGCCTCGATGTCTTCTCGTCGCGGCATCTCGTAGTGCTCGCGCTTCAAGCATTTATTGATTTTCCTGGGGTCCATGCACACTCTTAGTTCGCCATTATGCTTCCTTACAATTACTAGGGGACTCACCCAGTCTGTCGGTTCCTCTGTTTTGGCGATGATGCCAGCTTGGAGCATTCGGTCCAGTTCCTGTCGCAGTGGCTCTTGCAGGGACAGCGGCACGCGTCGGGCCATCTGGACGACAGGTACAGAGTCCTCTAGTAGCACCATCGTGTATGGACGTTGAAGGCGCCCTGTGCCTGTGAAAACTTCGGGAAATTCTCTAAGCACTTGTTCGCGGTTGCATGCAGTTACCGCGCTCACTGATCGCTGGAAAAGCCCCAAGGCCTCACTGGCGTGGAGCCCTAGAATTGCTTGACGTCCCTTCTTCACCATGAAAAAATCGATGTCAGCGGACTTGTCGCCAATAGTGGCCTTTGTTGTCACGACTCCCAAGTGCTTGATAATCCCTCCGTCATACGCTTGTAGCACTGAGCTACTAGGCTTCATTCGCATTCTTGGTTGAAGGCGTTGATACGTGCAGTGCGGCAGAAGATTGGCTTGAGCACCCGTGTCCACATTCAGCTCAACCACCTTGTTCGCCACTTGTGCTTGAACTACCCAGTCTTGTAAGTGGTTCACCCTGTTGGCTGAAATGTCGAGAATGTCGAAGTCTTCGCTGCTCTTGACTTCCGCAACTTGCTTGTTGCTGTTGCATTTAACGGCAAAATGATTTTTACCACCGCACCGCCGACAGGTGCGCCCAAATGCCGGGCAGTTCCGAGCCGCATGTCGTCGCCCACACCTACGGCACTTGAACACTTCTGGGTCACCTCTACTTGACGTTGCCCTTGCCGTGTCGACGCACCTCTCCTGTGTCATGGCTTCGCCGTCTGCTGTGTGAGGTTCGCTGCTAGGCATCACTTTCAACGAGTCGACTTGGTTTGCTCTGTCCCAGAGCTCGTTTCGTGCGGTAGACAACTCAGCTTCATTGCACGCTTTCTCAGCTTTCGTCAACGTCAGCTTGTTGTCGCGCAGCAGCTTCTCGCGTACTTTGCCATTATTTGTTCCGAACACAATCTGATCCCTTATCATCGACTCAGCCAGGGTGCCAAAATTGCAAGACTGTGCTAGCTTCCTTAGATCTCTGAAGAACTGTTCTGCTGGCTCACCTTGGGCTTGTATTCACTGGCGAAAAACGTAGCGTTCATGCACCTCATTTAGCTGTGATGCGCAGTACTCGTCGAACTTTCTTATGACGGTGTCATAATCCTGCTTGCTTTCGCCCTCACCGAAGTCGAAGTTGTTGAATACTTCCAAACCGTCGTCGCCGACCACGCTAAGGAGGAGAGCTGTCTTCGTGGGTCCTGTATACGTTTTCCCTTGTGGCGTTGACGCAGTTACAAACAGCTCAAACTTCTGTTTGAACAGGCACCAGTTCCTACTGGTGTCACCCCCTAGGCGAAGTTGTTCAGGCGGCTTCAGAAATTCCATGATAGCACTTGTGTGGCTGGTGGCGGTTGTTCGCGGATGTTCCCTTGGTTAGCAGCGGCTGGCTCGCGTAACCACTTCTGACACCTTGTTTCATTGTTGATCTACGACAGATACGCACGGGCCGGTTCCGAGCAAGGAAAAGACGCTTTGGTTTATTCAGTGCTCGTATTTAAAGCTAATAAGGGAAAGAGGTTTGAACAGTACGGCGATAAGTGCCGGCTTCGAGTGCATTGTGACAGGCTTTGATTACCATATCGATACAGTTATGCCCCCGACGTTTTCTCCGAGTACACCACTACCCATGCCGGAACGTATGACCACGTAAGAGCGACGTATGGCGCACAGCAGACCGGCGGCCCCTCTGCTACCATTGTGGAGAGGCAGGTCACCTTTACCGGGCTTGTCAATATCGCCGAGTGGGACTGCGTGGTTTCGCAGTCAATGCACCCTGCCCTCGGAACGGTGAGCGCCCTTACGAAATCGAGGAGTTTTTGTCTTCGCGCCATACGCTTCAGGACACCCAGCAACGGGAGTCGCGGTCAACAGCACCAATGCGCTATCGGTCGCCGAGTCCTCGTCCATCATCTATTCTCCCGAGACATCGTTCACCTAGCCCGCGGCGGGAAAACTAGAGCCAGCGACCTGTGGAGGCAAGGCCGCTGATACTCGAAAAACTGAAAACACTCCATCGCTAATGCGACCGGACGACGGCAGTTACGCAACGACGGACAAGTGCAGTAATGGTGACGTTACCTCCGAACTGCTAGTCACCATCGACGACCTTGAGGCTATTGCGCTAATAGACACTGGGACGACCTACTCCTGGTCAGTAGCGTCCTTGCAAAGAAGTTGAAAAAGGTGCTAGACTCAATGGACCGGACCTCAGATACGTACCGCCGGAGGGCACTTAGTCAGCCCCATGGGAGTGTGCACAGCGAGAATAGGGATGAGAGGATTCGTATACGCCGGCAGCTTTATTGTTCTCTCCGAGTGTTCCCGTAAGCTCATTATTGGTATGGAATGCTTGCAACAAAACAGCGCAGTCATCGACTTGCAAGAATCTAAAGTTTCTTCGTATTTCTCCGTATTGTGGACGAAGATGTGACCGTGCCGCCACGTTGAAGTGTTACAGTTCTTGTGAGAACTGATGTTTTCAGTGATTATGATGGACTAGCGGTTCGTGGTGAAGTCTAGCATTTCAGTGACGTAGGCGGTAGCTTCTAGTTTCAATCCTCGGTGGATATACGCAGTATTTTTTACGATGAAGCTTTCATCGGCATAATTCGGGTGTTATCAGCACTCGTTCTTTGCCATCGCGTGTTTTTTCGTGGTTTCAAACGTCCCAGGAACATGAACATGCGTTGCTCGCAGGCTTATCGCGAGCCGGCAACATGCTGAGCTCTTGAGACGATGTCGCTGCGGCGGCACGCTACAGCTGAACTCTCCGAGTACGCCGTGTTAAACTCTCAACGAAAATCACGTTTCACACAAAGTGCATTCTTAAATATACTGTGCATTAAATAATCGAACAAAAAAAACGTTGAAAGCGCTTTCAACACGTCTTATTTCAAGTAGCCACAGCCAAGCCGGCCAAGCCTGGCCACTGTGTAGAAGCAGCAGCACACGCTCGAAACGACGCACTCGGGTTGCTCTGCGCTCGTACGGTGGCGCTCACTCCTGTGTTGTGAGACATTCGTAATACCAACGGCCAGTTGCAACAATTACGTCACAGGCAAGTGTTTTTTTACTTATTGAACGCATCAAATTCTACGTCACCAACGCGATACTATCGCCTTTTGCGATCGTTTGAGAATACGGGCCCAGGTTAAGGAATACCAGATAGTTAAAATTTCCGGAGCCCTTCACTATCGCGTCTCTCATATACAGATCGTGGTTTTCGGATGTAAAACCCCAACAATTACTATTATTATCACTTCTCTTCCGTGTCAACGTGTACGTTCGCGGTTAATGCGTTGACGGAGACTCTGTTATCACCTGTGCAATACGCGCATAACATGAAACTCTGGTATGCGAGTATGTGCCACACGTGACTGAAGGAAAGGGTTTCATGACGTACGCAACTACACAACAGGTATTTTACAGTGAAAACTGTTATGAGATCATTTCCCGGCCGTTTTTGGCACCGTAGTTGTCCGCCTCCGCCGCCGCCGCCGCCGGTGTCCGTAACGAGTAATCGCTCGAAATAAGAAAAAAACGGAAAGAAGAAAAAATTCCAGGAGGAACGAGGTTCGAACTGGGCCCTCTGTGTGGGAGCCCAGTATTCAACCTCTGAGTCATGCCGGTGCTTGAAACTGCTTTGCAAAAAGGTCTATAGAGGCTTCATGTCGGGAAGGAACCACATTAGCATATGCAATAGAGCGTGTAGAAGAGCAAAATAAGCACCAAGCGTCGCACAACGCGAATTCTGTAACCAGGCGTCACACAATGCGAATTGCGCAACGAGTAGGTTGTTGAATGCTTCCAACCCATTACAAAGGGCTCTTGCCATCATTCTTCATCGTCATCAGGCACAGCATCAACAAAGTGCGCATAATGCCTTATATGCGTTTAGCAGGTACCACGGCTCTCCGTAGAATGACGAAAAATGGCACAGTGCCTGCTGCCTACTTCTCAAAACTTACAATGATTTATAGCGTAGTGGGTTCCTCGCAAGTGCTCTTGTACTGGTTGCCAAAGAGCCCATAAGCGCATGATCCCTTTCCTCGGGGTCTCAGCAAAATTACAATGATTTATAGCGCAGTGGGTTCCTCGCTTGTGCACTTGTATTGGTTGCCAAGGAAACTCATAAGCGCATGATCCATTTCCTCGTCGGTCTCAGTAAAATTACAATGATTTAGAGCTTAGTGGGTTCCTCTCAAGTGCATTGTATTGATTGCCAAGGAAGCCCATAAAGCGCATGATCTATTCCTTGGGGTCTCAGTAAAGTTCATCGCCCCCCCCCCCCGTCTCTCCCACGCCAAGTATGCTATACAGCATGACGGAGGAGAGAAATAGTGACCGGCGTCACCCAATGCAAATTACATAACTGGTGGGCCGTTTAAAAGCTTCCAACCATTACAAAGGGCTGAGCCATAATTCTTCATCGTCATAAGTCGTCGCGTCCACAAGTACACACAATGCCTTACAGACGTGTAGCTGGTGCCTCGCTTTTCCGCAGAATGACGAATAATTTGTTGCAGCAAACTTCTTTGCAGACTAGTTGGTTCATACTTGAAAACTCGACTTGTTGCGCAACCAGAAGGAAAGAAGGAGGGAGACAGGAAAGAGCGCTCTTTCCTGTCTCCTCCTTCTTTCCTGCTGGTTGCGCAGCAAGTCGAGTTTTCAACAATGACGAATATCTGGCTTCAAGAGAGCTAGCTTACAACGAGCTCTAGAAACGCCGCTCTTCAAGCTTTCGCTGTGACTGTGCTGCGGTTTCAGCGCAGGCCTGGCGTTTTGTGTTATTCATGTCATCACCAGTGAATCGTGTTCCTCATATACTCATCGTATGCTATGCAAATATTCGTATATTACAACCTATGGAGACGACCGGCAGAGCGCCCAGACGTAGGCGGATAGATAGATAGATAGCAGTAGATAGATAGCTAGATAGATAGATCAGATAGATAGATAGATAGATAGATAGATAGATAGATAGATAGTGATAGATAGATAGATAGATAGATAGATAGATAGATAGATAGATAGATAGATAGATAGATAGATAGATAGATAGATAGATAGATAGATAGATAGATAGATAGAAACGCCCAAAATGCCTGAGGTTCGCTAAGAATGCTTCGCATTTAAAACAGCCTGCCCCGCATGCGCGACACCACACAAATAAATGTAGACAAAGGTGATAAATGCATCTTTCATGGCGATAGAATTTATATGGACACTCTGGGCGGATTTTCGCCGTCGCCATCATGTCCCACATATGTATATATTTGTATTGTAAAGATGTTTACTGTCGGGCACTCGGCGACAATGCAGAACAGCGACAGTCAAGGCGGGGCCGACTCTCAGCACAATCTGCATTCTACGAAAGCAGCCGAAGAGAACGAACCACTGGAAGGTGCTGGAGAGGACGACCCACTGCAGAGTTCCAAGGCTTCGCTACAATTACCCCCCGTACGAAGAGGGAGCCGCCTGGCGACCCAAAAGCTTGTCACTATGAGCCAGTCATATTAGGCCTTGAGGCGCTACACGTTGACAATGTCGCGCCCTCGACGGCGCATGTCCGAAGATGGTTCAATGGGTTTGATCAGGTAGTTTACAGGGGATGTGCGTTCGACGACACGATAGGGACCTTCGTATTTGGGCAGTAGTTCTGAAGAGACGCCAGTCTCAGTGGTAGGGATCGAGAACCATACGAGCGCTCCAGGGAGGAACGTCGGATTGCGCATCCGATTGCGCGTGCCACGACACCACGGGCTGAAGAAGAAGACTGGCGGCTGATGGAATGAGCGGCACGCGACTACAAGTGTGAAGAAGAAGTAGACGAGGTTCGGACTAGCTAGCGGCGGACATCTCTGCAAAAAGGTGTGTGTCTTGAGTTGACGGGCACAGGTTCGCCCTAAATAAATAGTTATTTTAGCAGCAGGCGCTGTATTTGTTCGTTACAAACTGGTGGAGGTGCTGGGTAATGATTCCAAGCCCACCTCAGGCTAGGGAGCCTAGCCCAGATCCCCTGAGATTGGGCCAGCGGAATTAACGCCTGTCCACCAACGCACGAGTCGCCGCCTACGAGGTGAGCAGCCCGAGTTTGGCCCCCTCTTCGATTCGTCAAGACCAGTGGAGACCGTAAGCTCAGACGCCACGATGGCCGCCCAAGCGACGCCATCTCCATCACATAATGTCGTGGATTCGCCCCGGACACCAGAAGTCTTCCACGACGACATTTTCGAAGAGGACTGGCTGGAGGGCTTCCAGCGCGTCGCCAGCTTGAACGGTTGGGACGAAGCCAGGAAACTTCGCTACGTCTACGTGGCACTACAAGATTCTGCACGTACGTGGTTCGAAAACTACGAAGCGTCGTTGTTGTCATGGGACGACTTCCGAAGGGATCTACTGGCTCCCTTCGGAGAAGGCATAGGCCGCTCTTCAGATGAGAAACCAACGAAACAACGAGAGCGTGGCCATGTACATTGAAGACATGTCCCGGCTCTTCCGCCGAGCCGACCCAACCATGGCTGAGGAGAAGTTGCGGCACCTGATGCGCGGAGTGAAGGAGGAGCTTTTTTCAGGCCTAGTGCGTAACCCGCCCCTCTCTGTGGCTGAGTTTAGATCAGAGGCAACGACGATAGAGAAGACAATGCCAGCAGCGCGCGCACCAGTACAACAGGGACGTAGGCGTCTCATCAGTCAGCGCGGTGTCAACAACCCTCACGAGCACCCATCGACCTTTTGCGGGAAGTGGTGAAGGCTGTCGTGAGAGAAGAGCTACAGAAAATGCAACTGGCTCAAGGTACTCCAGCGATGCCTTCGCTTGCGGACGTTGTACGTGAAGAAGTGCGTCAAGCAATCTTCAACCGCAGCCTCAGGCACTGCACCGTGTACAACCAGAACCTCAGCCTCAGTTATCATACGCGCAAGTTGTACGACAGGACCTCGGACGCACCATCCGGACAGCACCGGCGGCCGTTATGCCCCCGACGCTTCCTGCGAGTACAGCACCACCCATGCCGGAAGTAAGACCACGTAAGAGCGACGTATGGCGCACTGCAGACCGGCGGCCTCTCTGCTATCACTGTGGAGAAGCAGGACACCTTTACCGGGCTTGTCAATATCGTCGAGTTGGACTGCGTGGTTTCCCAGTCAATGCACTCTGCCCTCGGAACGGTGAGCGCCCCTACGAAATCAAAGAGTTTTTGTCTTAGCGCCATACGCTTCAGGACACCCAGCAACGGGAGTCGCGGTCAACAGCACCAATGCGCTATCAGTCGCCGAGTCCTCGTCCATCGCCAATGCTCCCGAGACGTCGTTCACCTAGCCCGCGGCGGGAAAACTAGAGCCAGCGACCTGTGGAGGGAAGGCCGCTGATACTCGGAAAACTGAAAACCCTCCATCGCTAACCCCACCGGACGACGGCAGTTACGCAACGACGGACAAGTGCAGTAATGGTGACGTTACATCCGAACTGCTAGTCACCATCGACGACCTTGAGGCTATTGCGCTAATAGAAACTGGGGCGGACTACTCCGTGGTCAGTAGCATCCTTGCAAAGAAGTTGAAAAGGTGCTGACTCAATGGACCGGACCTCAAGATACGTACCGCCGGAGGGCACTTAGTCAGCCCCATGGGAGTGTGCACAGCGAGAATAGGCATGAGAGGATTCGTATACGCCGGCATCTTTATTGTTCTCTCCGAGTGTTCCCGTGAGCTCATTATAGGTATGGACTTCTTGCAAGAAAACAGCGCAATCATCGACTTGCAAGACTCTAACGTTTCTTTTAGGGGCGAAGCTCCTTAAGGCGGCACCCGTTCGTCCCTCGTAGTCGTAGTCGTAGTAGTCGTAGTGCGTAACCAGTCTTACGCTTTGACCTCCAAGGTGGTGCCGGTGGTAGATTTTTCCTGTGCGTTGTTCAACAATAAAAAATTCGCAGCGTGCGCGTTAACTAAAAGCCGAATTCTTCTGTCTCTCATTCCCCATTAGCAGCCATTGGCATGTTCCAGTATGAAATGTTAGTAGAAGTAGAAGTGTAAGTGATAGCTAAAAGCCGACTTCTGTCTCTCATTCCCATTAGCAGCCATTGTTTACCTCCAAGGTAGTGCCTGGTGAGATTTCTCCTGTGCGTGATTAAACATAAAAATTTGTTCAAAACGCCGTTGATTGATGAAATAAACCAACGAAAGACGCCAGATGTTTTGTAAAAGCAAAACGAAAGAACGCCAGATGTTTCTAAAGCAAAACGAAAAAACGCCAGCTGCTTAACGAAAGACGCCAGATGTTTCTAAAGCAATGGTTTTCTAAACAATGAAAATTCACAGCGTACATGTAAAATTAAAGTGAGCTGCAAGTCGTCATAACTCATCGAACCTTTAGTATAAACGCGCCCGATCTCACGTCGGTGATGATGTACTGGGCAGAATTCACGGAAGATTCACGGTTTACCGATGAACCTCCGCAGCTTCGCCCACTCATCATCATTCACTCCGTGGATATGCTGTGATTTTTTTCCTGCGGAGAACGCTGTCGCCATGTGTCATACGGAGCAACTAGTCGCCTCGCCTCTCCGTATTGTGGACGAAGATGTGACCGTGCCGCCACGTTGCAGTGTTACAGTTCTTGTGAGAAGTGACGTTTTCAGTGATTATGATGGACTAGTGGATGGAAACATCGGACTGTTAATCGAAAAGGGAATATGCGTCGCAAGAGGTCTAGTGAACATTCGGGATGGATGTGCGGATGTCCTATTGACGAACTTTGGCAATGAGGTGCTGCATGTGGCGAGGGGAACAGCCATAGCATCCCTGCATGAATATGTGCAAGTCGCGGATGTTTGCACTCTTGAGAAAGCCCCGCCAGCTTCTGCGTCAGTGGACAGCGTCCTTCAATCAATAGACATCGACAGAGAGCTCTCATCGCCACAGAAAGAGCAGCTTATGAATTTGATCAAAGAATTCGCGGAGTGTTTTTTCCACTTCTTCGAAAGTGGGACGCACTCCCGTCGCAAAGCACCGCATCGTAGTCGAAGGAAATGTTAGACCAGTGCATCAACGTCCATACCGACTGGCTCCAAAGGAACGGAAAGCCATAAAGAAACAAGTAGAAGAAATGTTGAAGGACGACGTAATACAGCCATCCAATAGTCCGTGGGCATCACCGGTGGTACTGGTCAAAAGAAGGACAACACCCTGCGGTTTGTGTTGACTACAGAAAACTGAACCTCGTCACGAAGCGGGATGTTTATCCACTACCACGAATTGACGACACCTTGGATAAGTTACGCAACGCGCACTTCTTTTCATCATTGGATTTAAAGAGCGGATACTGGCAAATCGAAGTGGACGAACGAGATCGCGAGAAGACGGCATTTGTGACACCTGACGGACTCTAGGAGTTCAAAGTACTCCCTTTTGGTTTGTGCTCTGCTCCCGCCACCTTCCAAAGGATGATGGACACTGTCCTCTCCGGGCTAAAATGGCAATCGTGCCTCGTCTATCTCGATGATGTAGTAGTTTTTTCTTCTACGTTCGAGCAGCACGTGCACCGACTGAGAACAGTACTGGATGCCATTCGCGCGGCAGCATTGAATATCAAACCGGAAAAATGCCACTTCGGATTTCGTGAGCTTCGGTTCCTCGGGCACATTGTTAGTGCTGAAGGTGTCCGTCCAGATTCTGGCAAGATTACTGCAGTCGAAAACTTTCCGAAGCCACGAGACAAAAAGGCCATGAGACGATTCCTAGGACTCTGTGCCTACTACAGACGCTTTGTTGAAAACTTTGCCAAAATCGCTGAACCATTGACGCGCCTTACAAAAGAAAGTGCACCACTCGTCTGGCAAGAAGAACAAGAAGATGCTTTCGCAGAGTTGCGCCGACGTTTGCATTGACCTCCTATACTTGCTCATTTTGATGAAGACGCCGAAACAGACATCCATACCGACGCGAGTAACGTTAGTCTCGGCGCCATCCTAATACAGTGGCAGAATGGAGAAGAAAAAGTTATTACTTACACAAGCCGCCCTCTATCGAATGCTGAGTCCAATTACTCAGCGACAGAGAAGGAATGTCTCGCAGTTATATGGGCCATCAGTAAGTTCCGCCCATACCTATACGGCAGACCATTTCGAGCGATCAGCGATCATCATTCATTGTGTTGGCTGGCGAATATCAAGGACCCTTCAGGAAGACTTGCTAGATGGAGCCTGCGTCTGCAGGAATATGACATCACCGTCGTCTACAAGTCTGGTCACAAGCACAACGACGCGGATTGCCTGTCACGTGGACCAGTAGAGTCTTCATCCTCTGAAGAACAAGATTTCCCATTTCTTGGAGCTCTGAACGTGTCAGAGATGGCTTGTCATCAGCAAAAGGACCCAGAACTACTCCCGCTTATCCATTACTTGGAGGGTCAGCAAATTCAGGTACCACGAGTTTTCGTCCGTGGATTGTGTTCCTATGTTCTCCGGGATAACGTCCTCTACAAGAGAAACTTCGAACACAGCGGTGAGACGTTTCTCCTTCTTGTACCATCATCACTGCGAGCAGAAATCTTAGAAGCGTGTCCTGATGACCCATCGGCTGGCCATTTGGGTATAAGTCGGACTTTGGCAAGAATCCGCCAAAGATATTATTGGCCCAAATTAATGGATTCTGTACAGCGCTATGTCAAGTCATGCCGAGATTGCCAAAGACGCAAAATACCACCACTGAAACCGGCGGGCCTGTTGAAACCGATAGAGCCACCGAAAGGGCCATTTGAGCAGGTGGGAATGGATTTACTTGCACCATTTCCTGTCTCATCATCGGGAAAGCGATGGATCGTTGTAGCAACAGACTACATGACCCGATATGCTGAGACGTCGACTCTCGCAAAAGGAACCGCGAATGAGGTAGCGCAGTTTTTCGTCACTCAGATAGTAGTACGACATGGCGCACCTAAGGTTGTCGTAACTGACAAAGAAACAGCGTTTACTGCCCGCTTGATGCAGTTTGTAATGAAACTAACGCATACCGACCACAGAAGAGCTTAACGGCTTAACTGAAAGGCTCAATAGAACGCTCGCTGACACGATTGCCATGTATGTGGACGTCGAACGTCGGACATGCGACAGTATTTTGCCGTATGCTACATTTGCATACCATACCGCGCTACAAGAGACGACACACTTCACACCATTTCAACTTGTCTACGGTCGGACGGTAACAACGACCTTAGACGCGATGTTACCTGTCAGCAGTTCGAATGAGGATTACCCTGACATCAGCGAATACATAGAAAGGGCAGAAGAGACACGACAGTTGGCAAGGCACCACATCATTCAACAGCAAAGCGTCGACGCAAATCGCTATAATCTAAGGAGAAGGAATGTACAGTACAACCCCGGAGACAACGTGTGGGTGTGGACGCCTGTACGTGCACGTGGCCTGTCTGAAAAGTTGATGCGGCGCTATTTCGGCCCTTACAAAGTACTTCGCAGGTTAAGTCCCTTAAATTACGAGGTAATCCCTCAAGGTCAAGTGTGCTCAACACGACGCAGGAATCACCCAGAAGTCGTACATGTAGTACGAATGAAACCGTACTACGAAAGGCACTGAACTAAACTGGCACATGTGCTCAAACGCCAGATCAAATGTATACTAGCATAGCTGTTGGCAGTCTGCACGCATCGGGACGATGCGTTTCAGGAGGGGGATTAATGCCACAAGTTATTCGACACCCTTTGTAGAAGCACGCCGCTTGCTCCTTTTATAAACTACGCCACAGAACTGGCGCGCAAAGCGCACAATAAACGTCGGATTGCGCGTGCCACGACACCACGGGCTGAAGAAGACTGGCGGCTGATGGAATGAGCGGCACGCGACTACAATTGTGAAGAAGGAGTAGACGAGGTTCGGACTAGCTAGCGGCGGACATCTCTGCAAAAAGTTGTGTGTCTTAAGTTGACGGGCACAGGTTCGCCCTAAATAAATAGTTATTTTAGAAGCAGGCGCTGTATTTGTTAGTTACAATATATTTGGTTGTGGGCGAAGCGCAAAAAACATAGACGGAAAAGAGGAGAACGACACAAGACAGGTGTCGTTCTCCTCTTTTCCATCTATGTTTTTTGCGCTTCGCCCACAATGAATCCCCACCATCTAGCCCAATTTTCAGTTTTGTTAAATATATTTGGACACAGCGAATCTTGAATCTCGCGTAAGCATGATATCAACAAGCTCATAATCAACACTGGTACCCTGTATGCACTTCTTCAAAGCGTCGTCAATTAAGGAGAGAAACGGCACGGTGTGCGCTTTCTAGCAATGAGTAGCCGATGCCTATGCTCATGCATATAACACACACTGCGCTTCAGCAACACGGGAGGTAGAGGTTCGTAGCCTGAGCCGCAAACGCGTGCGTCCTGCTGGCCTCTGTCTCGCAGGCGCTGTTCTCGCTCCACCAAGGCACGACATTTGCCCGTCGAAATCGCGTCCTTTCTGCAACGCATATTGCAGCAGTTTTGTTAGTCGGTGCTCTCGCAATTGAAGCAGTCGGCGGCGGAGAATCCCGTTGGTGCACGTGGAAGCTGCACTACTCCGATGAGCCGACGTACGCTAACACGAAGCCAAAGGCAAAGAACTATAGTAATCTAGAACATGTAGGTTCTAGTTCACTATACAAAGAATGTAACTGCGTCAAGGGTGCCTCGGCGACGCCAGCGCGGCCAGTCTACCTCTCTGGTATCGAGACGCTTTAACCATGACCTCCGATATCGCGTGCAATCTCGGAACAAGCGCTAGTAAATGTCGATCGTGAAGCATTACTTCTTTTCACATCTCACAGAGGGCGGCACCGCCCCGCTCCGCCCGCCGCGAAAGAGAATGTGTGAAAGATATAAGGCGCGTTCGCGCCGTGTCTAGCATCTCCCGAGTTAGCTTAGTCGGTAGGGCGTCCGGCGCTGGCCGTCGCGGCCGCAACGTCGTGGGTTCGATTCCGAGCGGGGTATCTTTTTCTTGGTTTTTTTCTTTCCCACCCGTTGGCGTCCATTTTATCAACGTCATATCCGTGACGAATGTACTTGGTGGACCCCGGCATAAAACACTTTCGTGTTATAATGGTGTTTCATAACTTCAAAAATAACTTGCGGCATCTTCTGTGGTGATTTAACTTCATGCTCTGAGGGTAATGTCCAATAATGAGCCGTCTAAATTAGGTCGTATTAGCTGTGCTCGTTCTACTGCCCTAATTGAATTTTGTTTGTATTTCTTTTTTTAGTAAATTTGAAATGTCAATCTGGCTCCCAATCTCTGGCCGATGCAACCTTGGGTCCTTGCTGGTTATTGTTTGTAATTTATCTATATTCTGTCAGTCCAGGTGCTGGCAATTCTTTCCAACTGAGCTTCAGTCAATCCTTCTAAGGTGTTATGCATGCCCAGGTGCGTTAATCTTTCTATGCTGGTGCTTTCGGGCAAGCCTAGGGCCTGCTTAAAAGCTTTCCTTACGAACATATTTTGTCCTTTTCTGTCTTGTTCCATTTAAGCCTAGGAATGCTAGCCTCCTTCATTCCGTCATACTTTTGTTTGTGATTCTCCTGATCCGCCAGTTGCTTTAGTGACCTTGGTCACTATTTTTATAAGAGTATTGCTGTTACTTCGCTTCGACTCAATGTTGAGTACAAGGACCCTAACTTGTTCAATGATGGGGATGCCCCCCACGTTTTTCGTGCCAATCTGTATCTCCTCGCACTCTCTCTCCTTGATGTATCTCTTGGGCCGCCTGCTGTCAAGTATGGGTCTGTAAAGGAGTTCTTATTTCTCTGGTGAAAATTCAAGCCTAGTGCCTGTGATGTAGACTTCCACTTTATCTACCACTTCCTGTAACTTCTGTTCTATTTACCCATCACTGCCTTGCGAGATCCATATGGCAACACCATCCGTGTATACGGAGCCATTGATTCCTTCGATGTCTTCACGTTTTTCTAACAATCCTGTCATAATGAGATTAAGAGCATGAGCGATAGCATGGAGCCCTGAGGTGTAACTAAACTATCCATGCTCCTCACCTCAAACTCGAGTTCCCCCATGTTGAAGGTAACCTTCCTATTCGTTAGGAAGTATCGGATGTAATTGTATGATCTCTCTCCTAGGTTTAAGATGGTGACCTAAGTCCAAATGTGCAGGTTTCTGAAATACTTTCGTGAGATCCAACCATAATGTAGCTCTGGTTCACATTGCGTTCTGATTGCTCTCATTATTTTCCCATCCTATGGTACTTACCTACGCCATAAGACAGGAAAATAACTAGAACACAATTACTTATGTGGCTGCGGCACTTTTTCGATTTTGTTTCGCCAACCGCTTACGCCATGTATAAGGGGTGCCAAGTGCACACATAATACGACCTAATTGAGACGGCTCATCATTGGACATTATCCCCAAAGCATGAAGTTAAATTACCACAGAAGATGCCGCAAGTTATTTTTGAAGTTATGAAACACTTTTTTTTGTATTACCTTTCACACCTTGCTGTTGACTTCACGAAGTCTACAACCCACGATGTGTTTGTCTTCAAGCCGTAATCTTCTACACAGCTGCAGGCGTCTTGTTCATCAGTGATGTTCGCCCGAACCACGTCAACGTCAGGCGATGAACTGTCATTGTCTTCAACGCATTCGATCGTGCGGCGCGCCGGCGTCTCACATGTGCTGTTTTCCGTGGTCATAGCCGTACAACACCGGCGTTGCAGCGCTGCGAGATGCGTTGGCAAGAACAGCCGCGAAAAAAAAATAATAAAAAAAAAAACACAAGGCACACTCGAACCCACGGCGATCACGTCTTGCGACAGCGCGAGATCACAAAAGCACTGGCGACAACACATATATTCACGTGGAAGCGTGTTCAGCGTTTAAAAAATTAAACAAAAGCAATCAGTCCAACACAACAGCGACTATGTATTGCGACAACGCGAGGGCTCAAAAGACACAGCAGACAGCACAGATATTCAAGGGCGAGCGTGTTCACTGTTAAAAAAAGAAAAAAGAAGCGCACAGGTAGAACACAACGGCCGATCGCGTCTTGCGGCAGCGCCAAGGCACAAAAGACAGTGGCGACAACACAAATGTTCAGGGGCGAACGTGTTCACCGTTATAACAAAACAAAATGCACAAAGCACAGTCGAACCCAACGGCGACGACGGCCTCTTCGGTCAACGCGAGAGCACTAGCAGTTCACAAGCGGCGACGAACATTCCACGGGGCCCGGCGGCCGTGTTCACCGTTTAAAATTCCCGCGAAACGCACCCCGAGAAGGAGAGCGCGTCGTCTCGTCGTGGCGGCCGTTGCTGGTCGGAAGTCCGCAGCGGCGTCCCTGTGTGCGCGCAGCCAATAGCGCGCCGCTGCCGTTGCCATGCGCTGAGCGCTCTGTATGTTACAAACTCGCCACCGGGACAGGCGGTCGGTGTGGGAGGCGGCGTTTGCTGGGCGGCGTCTTGCTGCATGGTAGATGGCACGGTACGGGATCGAAGCTCCAGGGGCATCGAATGGAGACCGAAGTTGTTTTAAGGGCACAGCACTTCCACCAAATTGTAAACGCGTTTATTGGCGGGCACTCGGTGCCGATGCAGGAGAGCGATGTCAAGGCGGGGCCGACTCTCAGCAAGAGTTGCGTTCTCCGAAAGGAGCCCAACAGGGAGAGCCACTAGAAGGTGCTGCAGAGGACAACCCACTGCAGAGTTCCAAGGCTTCACTACAGTATATATGCATAAAAGCCACAAATAAAAATAATTTAGGAGAAAAAATTCCGAAGCACACGACCGGAGATTCGAACCTGCCACTCCTCGCTGCGCAGCGCGCTGCCATAGACAATTACGCCACGCCTCATTGGTTCTCCAGGATACTAACGGCAGAATACAAACACACGCGGCGTTGGGTGACACACACGGGACGCCACACCAGGCAAAATTAAAATTATGCGAGACGCGGAACGTGCTACATCGTTGTCAGCTCTCCGTTTGCATCCACGTTACGTTACACACGTTAATTTTCCATTTTGGGGTTGTAGTACCGCGCCACTCGTGGTCAGTCGGCCAGGGAAAAAATCACGCCATATCCAACAACTGAATGATGATGGAGGAGGTGGCTCGGAGATAATCGGGTAAACCATGAATGCTCCGAACAATTCCTCTACTGTCATATAAAGACGTCACACGTTGTTATAGTAGCGATTGTGGTCAGGTTGTTTTCGAACCACAAGCGGTCGCAGACCTTGCAGCTGTGGCCGAACGTGTGGTCGAGGAAATCGTGCTTGAAGCGCGCGTCGGCGCCACCAACTTCAGGTAGCGACCGCTTTCGGCGCTTGGTCGCTGCATCCCGCGTCCATACCTCTTCGAGGTTCTCTTGGCGACTCCGCGCTGCTTCGGCTTCGCGAGCTTGTATCTCGGGGTCCGCATGACGCTGACGTATCTCTGCGGCCTCACGAGCTCTCACCGCATGGTCTTCGCGGCGAGCCCGCGCTGCTGCTGCCTTGCGAGCCCTCCGTTTCACCGCCTTGTCTTCTTCGTTCATGTTATCGAAGCGCACTGCCGGAGTGGAGCCAGCGCCGCATGCTTCAGTTGGCTATGCTACATGTGGTTTTTTCTCACGTTAATATCACCATCAAGGCTCTCGAAGAATAAGAGGAAGAAGACTTCTCTTTCACGCGAGCGTGCGCATGCTAGAGTAGGCTATGCTATATGTGGTTTTGAATGCGCTAATATCGTCATCAAGGCGCTTGAAGAACAAGAGGAAGAAGACTTCTCTTTCGCGCGAGCTGCGCCTGTAGCGGTCGCCTCTGCAGTTGAGATTTGCCCCGGCTTAAGAGCCTGGTGAGCCAGCTCGTAAAAGAAGAGCGTCCCTTGGCTCGATGTGGAGAGAGGTAGTGGCACGTTTCTTCGCCACAGGAGCGAAGAAACGGAGACGGCTGAACCGGAACCACATTATATATGTTACACCATGACCGGAATTCTCAGGCTAAATTTACAGCGCTAACACACAAGACACCCAGGAAGAACAGAAACGTGCGACACAAGCGCTGACTAACAACTGCTTTATTATTTCATATTCCAATGAATATATAAGCGCAAGGCAAACTTACCGAACATGGACACACAACGTTAGCTCTAAACCATGGTGCACGAAATACTTCAGGTGAGCGAACGCCAGCACTACTCGTTGCGCGACTATGTTTTGCTTGGCAAGCTGCCCGAGAAATGGCGCTACCAACTTTAACCCGGTAGGCCGCCTTGACAACGGCGCGCATCGAGGCACTCTACGACGCGTTCAAGCAGAAACAACGTCACCGTGTGCACAGCGACCGGAGCCTGCGCCTACTGTTGAAGCTCTTCCTGTTAAGCAGTGTGCATATTGTCACGTGCCTTTCTTTAACACTTTTGTTGTATTCGGTTTTCGGCCACGAAGACTGTCAGCAACGCTCAGCGCGAACCGCGCATCATTGTTCGAGAACCTTCGCGACCATTGTAGATCGTTTTGTTAAGATTGCGCGCAAGACGCGCACACTCGAGCTTATTCTAGAATTTGCACGACAGCCAGCGATAACGCTGGAATATTCGGCGGCACATGTTTGAATGCCGACGCGCTTCACCGCTAGTCAGTTGATCGGCGGACGACGCCCTGTTCGCCGCTATCATTGTACAGCGTGTATTGCTGTAGTTCTAGTTCTCATTTTCTGGCCACAAGTTCGGCCAAATAAACAGTTTCATCCTGCAAACGCCGACTGCTGTCTTCGTCGACGTCACTACCACGTGACATCTGGTGGAGGTGCTGCTGCTTCCATGATCCGGACGCCCCCGCGAAGCGCTGACCCAAGCCCAAGCCGCGAGGAGGACGACGGCAAAGAAAACCCGGATCGTCGAACTAGCCGCCGACAGCTAGGACTCAAGCCAGAGTACGGACCTCTTCCCGGCAACGCCAGGCAACCTAACGCCGTGACCTCGACTGTAACGATGACCGACCCAGTAGCTCCAACATCGATCCGGCTGCATCAGCCCCGGGAGCCGCCAACCTTCCACGGGTCGTCGCTCGAAGATCCAGAGAGCTGGCTGGAAAGGTACGACCGGGTCGCCGTTTTCAACAATTGGACAAGTGAAGACAAACTACGGCACGTGTATTTCGCGCTAGAAGACGCCGCTCGGACATGGTTCGAGAACAGAGAAGCCACGCTGACGAACTGGGACCTTTTTCGCGCCGCATTTTTGGACACCTTCGGCAGCGTCGTCCGCAAGGAAAAAGCCGAAACGCTGTTGGAGACCCGTGTACAGCTCCCGAATGAAAGCATCGGGATGTACAACGAAGAAATGACCCGACTGTTCCGGCACGCGGACCCGGCTATGTCCGAAGAAAAAAAGCTTCGTTTCCTGATGCGGGGAGTGAAGCAAGAGCTCTTTGCCGGACTTGTACGCAACCCGCCCAAAACAGTCGCGGAGTTCAGTTCGGAGGCCACAACGATTGAAAAGGCCCTAGAAATGCGTACGAGGCAATACAACCGCCGTATGCCGACGACGAACTACGGGGAAGCACATGCGCTGGGCTCCGACGACTTGCGTGAGACGATAAGGGCGGTCGTGCGCGAAGAGCTCCGAAAGATGTTTCCTGCATCGCAACCACAAGTGCATTCCATAGCCGACGTCATTCGCGAGGAAATTCAGCATTCGCTGGGAGTTGCTGCACCGCCGACACCTGCGCCGGAAGCCATGAGCTATGCTGCCGTTGCACGCCATGCTGTCGCCACTCCGGGCTATCACCAACGTCCCGCGCCATCGCAGTTCCGTCGCCAGACACCGCCGCCACCTCCGACGTCATCCCGCCCGCCTGCAGGCCAAAGCTACACCCCCCGAAAGACCGACGTTTGGCGCGCTCCTGACAACCGCCCGCTCTGCTACCACTGCGGGGAGGCCGGCCACACGTACCGCCGCTGCCAGTACCGACAGATGAGGCTACGCGGATTCGCCGTCAACGCGCCGCGCCCGCGGCCAGGCGAACGGCCTTGCGACATCGACGACTACCTGACCGGAACACAGTGGCAAGAACGACGACCTTCCCGCTCGCCGTCGCCCGGCCGCTACATGTCACCGCACCGTCGGCAGCACACTGGCCCAAACCGGGGCCGGTCGCCTAGCCCGTATCCGGGAAACTAAGGGCAGCAACCGATGGAGGTGCGGTTGCTGTACGACGAAATGCCGAAGATCCTCCGCGGCCGCCGACGACGACCACACGACGAGACCTGCCGAACACGACGCGAAGCAGACGAAGCCCTGACGACGAAACCTCGGTCCCTGAAGAAGACCTGTCGACGCGACGTACAAGCAGCGGGACAAGCCAACCTAGCCGTGACCCGACGCCGCGATTTAACCGCAACGCAAGACGACGGATTAGCGACCTCGACGTACTATTCGACGGCCACAACGTCACCGCTCTCGTCGACACTGGAGCCGACTATTCCGTCGTCAGTGGACCATTCGCCAAAAGACTGAAGAAAGTTAGGACCGCTTGGCAAGGGCCCGAAATCCGGACCGCTGGGGGCCATCTAATAACTCCGGCTGGAGTCTGCACCGCAAGAGTCACCATCAATAACCGGACTTATCCTGCGAGCTTTGTAATCTTACAGCATTGCTCCAGGGATGTGATACTTGGGATGGACTTCCTAAGCCACCACGGCGCCGTCATCGATCTGAGATCTGAGTCAATAACACTATCCTCAGAAAAAGCGCTGCCGCCACACACGACGCCAGGAAACCCCGTGTTGAATGTGATAGAAGAGCACGTCACCATTCCGCCTCTCTCCAGCATCATCATTTCTGTCGGAACTCAAGAACCCGCAGACCTTGAAGGTGTCATCGAGGGCGATCAGCACCTACTTCTGAACCGTGAGATTTGCGTCGCAAGAGGCATAGCCGAGCTGCGTGGTGGCAAAGCTAAGGTAATGCTGACAAACTTCAGCCACGAATATAGGCACCTCAACATTGGTACGACGGTCGCCTACATCCACGAATTCGTGGACGCCAGCAGTTCTTTCGCCCTCTTCGATGCTACTGAACCTGCTTCGACGGATCAACGAAACCAACCCGATTTCGACGTCAACCCGAGCCTCCCGAAGCACAAGCAAGACCAGCTAAAAGCCCTCCTCCTACAATTCAAGGACTGCTTCTCGTTGTCGTCAAGAATTCGACAGACCCCAGTCGCAAAACATCGCATCATAACAGAAGAAGTGCCCGACCAATCCGTCAGAGCCCGTACCGAGTTTCGACGCGAGAACGCGAGGCCATCAAGAAACAGGTCGACGAAATGCTACGCGCGACATCATCCAGCCGTCCAAGAGTCCGTGGGCGTCACCTGTGGTGTTAGTGAGGAAGAAGGATGGAACCCTACGTTTTTGCGTCGACTATCGTCGCCTGAACAACGTCACGAAGAAGGACGTGTACCCTCTCCCACGGATAGACGACGCCCTAGATCGACTCCATAACGCAAGTACTTTTCGTCGATGGACCTCAAGACCGGCTACTGGCAAATCGAAGTAGACGAGAGAGACCGAGAAAAGACTGCCTTCATAACACCAGACGGCCTGTTCGAGTTCAAGGTCATGCCCTTTGGTCTTTGCTCGGCACCCGCAACTTTCCAACGTGTCATGGATACAGTGCTGGCGGCTTGAAGGTTGCAGACTTGCCTCGTGTACTTGGCGACGTCGTTGTGTTTGCCTCAAACTTCGACGAACACCTACGGCGGCTTGAAGCTGTACTTCTAAGCAATAAAGAGCTCCGGACACAACCTGAAGCCAGAAAAGTGTCGCTTTGCGTACGAGGAACTTTTGTTCTTGGGACAACGTGATAAGCAAGTCCGGAGTACGCCCTGACCCCCAGAAGACGTCGCCATCGCTACATTCCCGCCGCCTGCCGACAGGAAGGCCGTGCGTCGATTTCTCGGCCTGTCGCCTATTACAGGCGGTTCGTCAAAAACTTTGCCCGCATCGCCGAGCCACTTACTAACCTTACCAGGACCGACGTCGAGTTCAAGTGGGAAACGCCGCAGCGGGAAGCATTTCAAGAACTAAAAACGACGCCTGCAGACGCCTCCGTTACTCGCGCATTTCGACGAATACGCCCAAACGGAAGTGCACACCGACGCAAGCAATGTAGGACTCGGCGCCGTTCTTGTGCAGAGGACTGACGGAGTGGAAAGGGTAATCAGCTATGCTAGCCGGTCGCTATCAAAGGCGGAAGCAAACTATTCTGCGACAGAAAAGGAGTGCCTTGCCATAATTTGGCTACAACAAAGTTTCGCCCCTACCTTTACGGCAGGCCCTTCAAAGTTGTGAGCGACCACCACGCCCTGTGTTGGCTAGCTAACTGAAGGACCCTTCAGGTCGTCTCGCACGATGGAGCTTGAGACTTCAAGAATTCGACATTACCGTCGTTTACAAGTCCGGAAGAAAACACTCTGACGCCGACTGCCTGTCTCGTGCCCCCGTGGAACCGCCGCCGCAAGACGACCAGGACGATGACTACTTCTTGGGAACCATAAGTGCCGACGACTTCGCTGAACAACAGCGATCCGACCCGGAACTCAGAGGCCTTATGGAATACCTCGAGGGCAAGAACGCCGTCGTTCCGAAAGTGTTCAAGCGAGCACTGGCGTCGTTTTTCTTAGGTAACGGCGTTCTCCGAAAGAAGAACTTCTCACCGAATCGAGCCAAGTACCTTCTCGTGGTGCCTTCAGGATTGCGGCCAGAAGTCCTCCAGGCCCTGCACGACGACCCGACAGCAGGACACCTCGGTGTTTCCCGAACGCTGGCAAGAATACAGGAAAAGTACTACTGGCCGCGCCTTGCCGCCGACGTCACTCGCTACGTAAGGACATGCCGAGACTGTCAGCGACGCAAGACACCGCCAACAAGACCAGCGGGCTTTCTTCAGCCGATCGAGCCACCTCGGCGACCGTTCCAGCAGATCGGGATGGACCTCCTGGGACCGTTCCCAACGTCGACTAGTGGTAATAAGTGGATCATCGTAGCTACCGACTACCTGACCCGATACGCCGAAACAAGGGCCCTACCTAGAGGCAGTGCCGCCGAGGTAGCGAAGTTCTTCGTTGAAGACATCGTTCTGCGTCATGGCGCCCAGAGGTCCTGATCACCGACAGAGGTACGGCGTTCACTGCGGAGCTAACTCAGGCGATCTTGAGGCACAGCCAGACAAGCCACCGCCGGACCACTGCCTACCACCCTCAGACCAATGGCACTCACCGAGCGCCTAAATAAGACCATCGCCGACATGCTCGCCATGTACGTCGACGTTGAGCACAAGACGTGGGACGCCGTCCTTCCGTACGTGACCTTCGCTTACAACACGGCCGTCCAAGAAACGACGCAGATGACGCCGTACAAGTTGGGTCTACGGAAGAAGCCCGGCAACGACGCTCGATGCATGCTACCCAACGTCACCGACGAAGAAAATCTCGACGCCGCCGCTTACTTACAGCGCGCCGAAGAAGCACGACAGCTCGCCCGCCTACGGATCAAGAACCAACAGATGACTGATAGCCGCCGCTACAACCTTCGACGACGCCACATGGAATACCAACCCGGTGACCGTGTATGGGTATGGACGCCAATACGCCGACGGGGACTCAGTGAGAAGCTTCTTCGACGATACTTCGGGCCGTACAGGGTACTTCGACGCCTCGGTGCACTCGACTACGAGGTTGTCCCTGACGGCATTACTAACTCTCAACGTCGCCCGTGGCACGACCTGAAGTCGTCCATGTCGTGCGCCTCAAACCATATTAACGCGCGTTAGCGAATCTGAGACTGTCATTTTGCTTTATTATTTTGCTTTCTTTCTTGTTCTTATTTTCTATTGTACTTGTTGCTTTATTCTTGTTATTTATTGTTGCATGCATTAGCCTGTTCTGTTTTAAGCATCGGGACGATGCTTTTTCAGAGGGGGGCATTGCCACGTGCCTTTCTTTATCACTTTTGGTGTATTCGGTTTTCGGCCACGAAGACTGTCAGAAACGCTCAGCGCGAACCGCGCTCATTGTTCGAGAACCTTCGCGACCATTGTAGATCGTTTTGTTAAGATTGCGCGCAAGACGTGCACACTCGAGCTTATTCTAGAATTTGCACGACAGCCAGCGATAACGCTGGAATATTCGGCGGCACATGTTTAAATGCCGACGCGCTTCACCGCTAGTCAGGTGATCGACGGACGACGCCCTGTTTCGCCGCTATCATTGTACAGCGTGTATTGCTGTAGTTCTAGTTCTCATTTTCTGGCCACAAGTTCGGCCAAATAAACAGTTTCATCCTGCAAACGCCGACTGCTGTCTTCGTCGACATCACTACCACGTGACAATATAGTGAATATGACAAATGCAACAGTGCCTGAAGTAATTAGTACAAGAAATAGCACCCTCTTATCAGGTTCAGTCAAGTGATACGGTCGCTGAGGCGACCCACATTCATTTTTCAAACGTTCGCTACTTGCGTGATTACTTTTCGAAAACGAGCGGAATGCAGCAATAACCCGTTTCTCTGGATATCTGGCGCCCCTCCGAATCCCAGTAATCAAAATTAATTCTGCAACTGAAAACGCCGCACCGCATCTCCCACATTGATGTCCTGTGACATTAAGCTTCGCAAACTAGAATTAAACAAATGCATGCAAATGTCGGTTTTACTTTATTAAAGGAACGTCGCGATCCTATGGGTCCTTGTTTCCGAAGAACTTAAGTAAATCTCAAGTAAAACTTTTCTATCACTGAGAACAAGAAGGAGGAGGAGGAAAAGAAAAACGGAAGGGCAGCGAGGTTAGCCAGTTCTCAGACCGGCTGGCTACCCTGTGCTAGGGAAAGGGGAAGTGGAAGGAGACTGTTGGGCGAGTTGGTAATTCATTCTGGACACAAATAGCGCGAAAAAACGCGGGACTAGTATTGTTGGACTAGTAGTACTACGGGGACTAGTAATAGTACGTGGGCTTGTCCTTGTTGCTTTCTTCTACTAGAACGACGTTTTTTCGCGCTATTGTGCCCAGACGGGAAGCGGGAGTGAAAGATGATAGAAAAGAGATGTTACCAAAAAAGAAGAAAAAAAAAGAACAATAATACCATAACACACTGCTTAAAGTCTGTCTCTAAGACTACTTGTGCGCAAAAAGCGCAACAACGCTCTCAAAGGTTTCCGTGCCGAGGACGGCTTTGGCCAGTGTCCTGAGAGCTTTCCCTCCGACAATGGGCAATTGTCAAGTCCATGTAACACTTTGGACAGTTCTTTTCCTGCTGCACTGAAGCGAAGGACACTCACAGAGAATATGGGCGATTGTGTCCTCGCAGCTACAATTACCACATGTCGGGCTGCTTTCCATTGCAATTAGAAATGAGTAGGCCTTCGTGAAGGCCACCCCAAGCCACAGGCGGCACAGGAGCGTCTCCTCAGCTCTAGTTATTCCCGATGGAAGACAGAGCTGCAGATTCGGGTCCAAGTTGTGAAGACGGGCGTTGGTAAATAGACCTCAACCGGCCTACGTCACTCACGCCCCGTGACGTCAGGTCACGTGACCTCTCGGCGCACGCGCAACCGCGGTGGTTGACAAAACAATCCCGCTGCCGGCTCAGCGTGGTACAGATCGCACAGCGTTTGGCGCACGTGTTTTAGGAGCGAAGCTCCTTAGGGTGTGGGTCGTTCCCTCCTCTGTAGTAGTAGTAGTAGTAGTAGTAGTAGTAGTAGTAGTAGTAGTATGTATGTATGTAGCCAGCTCTAGTTTAATGAATTGCTCGCTAGATGAGCAATGCACTAGAATTCACTAGAAGTGCCAGTCAAGCTTGAAGATCCTTTTGAGGCCGCACTGCAAGCGGTACATTGTGAGGCGCGCCAGTGCCCGCGAGAGCTCTGCACGTGCACAGAAGCGACCGCAACGCGGTGGAGAGAAGCGAAAACGCGCGCTGCTTACACTCCAGTTTCTATTTTTCTGCCAGAGATGGCGCTGCCTATCAGAGCAGCAGCGCCGCTAAGCGTGCTGGGAAGCCTATATGCGCACAAATGCACAGCACAGCGACGAGCGACGAACGGGTCGGTCGCGCGACGTGTCGCGTGGTCGATATTGCCACACACGCTCCTTTCTTTCTATGTTTTTTGTCACCAGCCCATTGCACGTGTACTCGCCAGAATGTCTGAGAGCATTCCAGATTGTAGTAGATCATTTTCTTAAGATTGAGTACGTCACGCCAACAGCGAAGATTATTCCAGAGCTTGCGTGACCCCCAGTGATAAGGCTGGAAATTTCGACGCGTAACGTATAAAAGACGACACATCCCAGCGATGCTCAGTTTACCGACGGTCGACGCGCTGTTCTCCGCTATCGGTGTACAGTATGAATTCCTGTAGTTTGCCTTTCCGTTTCCCGGCCATAGGTTTGGGCCAAATAAAGAGTTTCAACCATCGACACGCCGACTGCTGGCCTTCGCCGACGTCACGACCCTGTGACATCTGGTGGAGGTGCTGTTCGTTCATGTTCCGGACGCCCCCGTCAAGCCGTCAACCCAGCCCACAGCGCGGAGAAGACATCGACGCCAACCACGACCAGCGAGCTAGCCGTAGGCAACAAGGTCTGCCACCGGAGTAAGAGCCTCTACCCGACAAGACTCGGAAGACCAAGGCCAGGACCATGACTGCGGCAAACGATGACAGCCACTGCGCCACCGCCCGCGATCGTGACGCAGCAGCCAAGGGAGCCGCCGATCTTTGGAGGATCACCTTGTGAGGACCCAGAAACGTGGTTCGAGCCGTACGAGAGGACTGCGGCCTTCAACAACTGGGACATGAACAAGTTACGATATGTGTACTTCTCGTTGGAAGACAGCGCCAGGACCTGGTTCGAGAACAGGGAGTCTACAACTCATCTTCCGGACCAGCTTCCTCGCAGCGTTCACGAGCGTCGTGCAAAAAGGAAAGGGCCGCCGCATTACTGAAACACGGGTCCTGCTTCCCGAACGAAAAGGTGACAATCTTCGCGGAAGAAATGACCAAACTCCTCCGCCACACCGACCGAGGAGAAGAAGGTCCGTTTGCTCATGCGAGAAGTAAGGCATGTGGGAATTCAGGCGTCCGCGCCAGTGGCTCGACGCCATCTTCCCTTGGAGAATTCTCGTGTCCCTCTCCTCCTCGACCGGACGGGTGGCAGCTGGCCATAAATCGCCGTCACTTTGCTGCCACCCCGCCCTCAAGGTTAAACACGGTGGCCGATTGGCCCAATTTTGGCGGGATTTGGACCTTGCTCGCGCTCGCCTAGAAGCGGCGGGCGCGCGCCGAGGTTCGGGAGAGACCACTTGGGGACCTCGAAGGGTGCGTACGCGTTTTGGCCGCTCCGGCCGGTCGGCGATCCTTTGTTCTTTGTTCTTCGCCGCCGGCCGCGGTTACGTCGTTTGTCGGGGCTCCGGCCTCAGCGGGCGCGCGCTACCCTCCGCGTCTCGAAGTTCCCGAGGCAGCGCCTCGCGATCGTGCACCGTATGTTTCCGTTTAAGTGTTCCTATGTCTGTTCTGTTTCTTCTCCTCTGGGTGGCGCGATCGCGGGAGCGCTGGCCGAAGGGTAGGTCGGCTCTCCAAACCTGGTTCTTTCTTTGTTTGTTTCGTTTTGTGGGTGTGCCATTCGCGGCCACATTTGGCACAATTGTATTAGCTGTTGGTGTCCTGTGTACTATCTTACACGCGATCGGTTGTAACGAATTATTGTGCTCTTGTATTAAAATCCCCCGTATAAATCACTGATTTGGAGAGTGTCGCCTAGGGTCTCCCTCGCTGCGCGCGACGGCTCGCCGGCCCTTCGCGGTGATGGCCGGAGTTCCGCGCGCAGTAGGTTCGAACGGTATACGGGCGAGGGACGAACGAGAAACGCGCGGCCGCATGAAGCTCCCAGTGCTCGAACCCGCGGTGGGTGCTTGAAGACGACACCACAGGCAGAGCTCTTCGCTGTGCTCATGCGGAACCCACCTAAGACATTCCAGGAATTTGGTCTCCGAGGCCACAACATTGGAGAAGCACGTTGGAAATAGCGCACCCGCAATACAATCGCCGCACATATAAAGACAGCGCAGCTGTTCATGCCCTCGGCTCCGATGGACTTGCGCGAAACGATCCGAGCCATCGTGCGAGAGGAGCTGCGAAAGGTCGCACCTTTTGCACAGCCCGAAGTGACGTCGATTGCTGACGTTGTACGCGAGGAAATCCAACAGTCACTGGGTGTTCCTCAACCGGCCACCGCCGCAGCCGCAAGCAATGAGTTATTGATGCTGCAGCCCGACGTAACGCTCCTCCTCCTGGCCCACGTTAGGGTGCCTCGATGTGCTCCTCCGGAACAGGGTGGAGACACTGCTATACACTGCTACACGTCACATGGTCAAGGAGCTAAAACGGCCGTTTGGTCCACTTCATGTATACCAATATTGACATGGTATGATAAGAGCACGAGGAAAATAAAGATGACTGGTAACCTTCGTAACATTACTGGTACACGAAAACCTTGTCATGCATGTCATATAGGCCATGACATACATGACCCGGTCATGGAGCTCTTACGGCCGCTTTATTAACTTGATGTGTACCAAAACTGACACGGCATGATAGGAGCATATGGCTAACATGAATGACTGGTCATAACACGAAAAGTATGTCATGCATGTCATGTGCGCCATGACACACATGACACAGTCATAATTTTAAAAGCGGCCGGAGCACCTTCAATAAAGTCTAGTTGAAAGTCAGCGCTCTTTCCTGTGTGTCGTTTTTTTCCTACTGATGTTGCGCTGTACCCACGATATTCATAATGTTCGAACGGCCGTTTTATTAAACTTATGTAACCAAAATTGACAGGGCATGATAACAGCGTAAGATGAAAAAATGTTTACGAGAACGGAAATCTGGGCGAGCTTGTAAGAATTCATCATAGAACAGGTAGCGCAAAAATTACGGGGACACAAGAAAGCAACATAAACACGAGATGAGCGCTAATCTCGTGTTTATGTTGCTTTCTTGTGTCCCCGTAATTTTTGCACTACCTGCTCTATGATGAAAAAATGACTAATCATAATACCAAAAAGATGTCATGCATGTCATGTGCGCCATGACATATATGACCCGGTCAAGCTCTAATGGCGGTTTTATTACCTTTTTCGGCACCAAAATTTACATGGCACGATAAGCGATTATGATAACATAAATAGCTGATCATAACACGAAAACCTTGTCGTGCATGTCATATAGACCATCACATACATCACCCGGTCATGGAGCTCTAACAGCCACTTTATTAATTTGGTGGTCTCCCAAAATTGACGCCACATGATAAGAGGGCATAACTACCATAACTGTCTGGTCCTAACATGAAAATCATGTCATACATGTCATGTGCGCCATGACACACATGACCAAGTCTTGGGGCTTCAATGGCGAATTTATCAACTTGTTGACAACCCATATTGACATGGCACGGTAAGATAGTATGACTAACATAAATGACTAGTAATAACACATAAATCATGTCATGCATGTCATGCAGGCCATGACATACATGACTCGGTAATAACGCTCTAAATGCTCTTTTATTACATTTCAGCATACCAAAATTGGCAGGGCACGATAACAGTGTACGATGAATTAACTGACTGCTCATACCATGAAAATCATGTCATGTAAGTCATGACATACATGACCCGGTAATGGAGCTCTTATGACTCGGTCATGGAGCTATAACAAGCAAGACAGTCTCACTTCAAATTCACTTGCTTGTGATTAGCCTAATGCGGATTAGCTTAATCCGGCTTAATCCACACTGTTTTGTGGCCATACTCTATCATTCAAGTGACTAGACAAACTGAATTTACTCAAAATGGCTAGTTCGAGATTACATTAGTCCGGATAGGTTATCCGGCTTAATCCGGGCTAGATTAATTCGGCTTATTTCTATTGTCTTATTGTGGCCATACTCAGTCATCTAAATAGCCAGGCAATTTCAACTTATTGATAAGAGACTTGCTCAAGATTAGCTTAAATTGGATTAGCTTAATCTGGCTTAATCCGGATGGGCTTAACATGGCCATGCTCCGGAATCCAACAGCCTAGACAATCTGAACTCACTCCAAATTCACTTGCTTGTGATTAGCTTAATCCGGCCTAATTCGCATTGCCTTATCGTGGCCATACTCTGTCATCCAACTGACTAGGCAATCTCAACCTACTCAAAATTAGATGGTTCAAGATTCAGACTACCTTAATCCACCTAACTCGAATTTAATCGGATCGGCTTAATGTGACCATACGCAGTCACCCAAACGGCTAGTCATTCTCAATTCACTCAACATTGACTTGTTCAGGATTAGCTTATCCCGGATTTATTTAGTCATGCTTAATCCGAAAGAACATAGCCTAGTCGGGTCTAATCTACCTCATGGCTATGCCATCTCATCTTGCACCGGATTAACGCCATCCGACATAATCTGCACTGATCTTGCCTAATACCACTTGATAGGTATCTACCAGTGCAGATTGGTATCGATTAGCGTTAAATTGGCTTGTCCAAACTCAATTAGGCTGCGATATACTGGATTAACTAGGCTGTTTCTAAGCTAACCCTGGATTCATCCGGCGGCTTAATTGGTATCAATGAGTATCAATCAGTATTGATTTGTATCGATTACTAATTGTTTGACTATGCTTATTCAGCACGAGCTATGATTAACTTGTCTTGACCAAGGTTATCTAAGCTTATCGGCAAGGTAGCCGAAGCATCTATTCACTCCGCACGGTTTATCGCAAAGCTTAACATCCACTTTGTAAAAGCAGCTTCACGCGCTGATTATGCGATGCAGCTCTAGCGAGACAAGCAAGCACTCCTTTAACAGCATGCTCACTGTCAGCGATAAAAAATGCACGGCCACATGCTGGACAAGTCAACAAGTAACCTCGCATATATGGTGCTGTCGGTCGGATGCCAGCGGTTGCGTTTCACTTGTGCTTCCCATTTTTGTCTTCGCTCGCTGTTACGAGGGAAGCGAAACATCCGCTGGCCTTTCGCGCGTGAAGTAGTACACAGTGGCACACAGCAGCCTGTCATAGCGCCCAAACAACTGATCTCCATACAACAAGAACAACGTGTTTACAGCACTCGTTCTCGCGCTAGCCTCTGCGCGCCGCGCGACACTTTTGAACCAATATGGCCGCCAGGAGGCGCGGCGTCTTTCAAAAGGTGCCTCCACCCTGGAAGCGGAGGCGCGTGCACATCGAGACACCCTAGCCCACGTCAAGACGCCGCGCCGCCCCAGCAGTTCCGCCGCTACCACTGACGTCATACCGCCCGCCAGCCAGCCAGCGATAACGCCGAGAAAGACCGACGTTTGGCGCGTCCCAGACCACCGCCCACTCTGCTAGCATTGCGGAGAAGCTGGCCACACCTACTGCCGCTGCCAGTACCGAAGACGGGACTGCGTGGGTTCGCCATTGACGCGCCGCGTCTACAGCGGGGTGAAAGACCACGCGACATCGCCGACTACCTCGCAGGAACGCAGTGGACGCCCCGACAAACTTCCGGTTCGCCGTCGCCAGGCCGCTATGTCTCACCGCAGCGCTGCCAGTACAGTAGCCCAACACGGGGCCGGTCACCAGCCCGTATCCGCAAAACTAAGAGCACCAACCGATGGAAGTGCGGTTGCTGTACGACGAAATACCGAAGATCCTCCGCCGCCGACGACGACGCTGCGACGAAATCTAATGAACACGCCGCAAGCCAAACGGAGCCCTGACGTCGAAACTTCGCGGCCCGAAGAAAACTTGACAACACAACGCGGTAGCAGCGGAACAAACCGATGTAGCCGTGACCCAACGCCACGACCTCGACAACAAGACGACGAACTAGCGACCTCGACGTTCTTGTCGACGGCCACAGCATCACAGCTCTCGTCGACACCGGAGCCGACTATTCTGTCATCAGTGGACCGTTCGCCACGACCGCCTGGGAAGGCCCCGAAATTCGCACTTCTGAAGGACACCTAGTGACGCCGGCGGGAATCTGCACAGTGAGAGTCACCATTAGCAACCGGATTCATCCCGTGAGCTTCATAGTGCTAGAGCTTTGCTCGAGAGACGTCATCTTTAGTATGAACTTCTTAAGCTTATATGGTGCAGTCATCAACCTGAGATCCGAGTCGATAACACTATCCACAGAAAAAGCATTACCACTACACACGCCGCCAGGAAAACACGCCTTCAATGTGCTGGAAGACCCCGTCACGCTCCACCCTCGCACCAGCGTCATCATTTCCGTCGGCACACAAAAATTAGCAAACCTGGAAGGTGTCGTTGAAGGAGACCAGCACTTGTTGATCAACCGCGAGATTTGCGTCGCAAGAGGAATATCCGAGTTGCGTGGAGGGAAAGCAATAGTAGTGCTCACGAATTCCAGCAACGAGTACAAGCACGTGAACAAAGGTACGACGGTTGCTTACATCGAAGAAATTATGCTAAGCCACCAGTGCTTTCGCCCTCACCGATTATACCGAATCTACTCCAACGAACCGAGCTGCTCAACCAGCTGTCAATCCGAGCCTTCCGAAGCATAAGCAAGAACTCAAAACTGTGCTCCTGCAATACAAGGACTGATTTTCGTCGTGGTCGAGAATTCGGCAGGACCGAGTCGCAAAACACCGCATCATAACAGAGGAAAGTGCCAGGCCACTCCGCCAAAGGCCGTACAGAGTTTCGACGTGAGAACGCGAGTCCATAAAGAAACAAGCCGACTAATGCTACACGACGACATCATCCAGCTTTCGAAGAGTCCGTGGGCGTCACCCGTAGTGTCAGTGAAAAGGAAGTACGGAACCCTACGTTTCTGCGTAGATTATCGCCGCCTGAACAAAATCACGAAGGACGTCTACCCTCACCCACAGATAGACGACACCCTGGATAGATTCTACAACGCGGGGTACTTTTTGTCGATGGACTTCAAGACCGGCTACTGCCAAATCGAAGTCGACGAGAGAGACCGAGAGAAAACTGCCTTTATTGCACCAGACGGCCTTTTCGAGTTCAAGGTCATGCTCTTTGGTCTATGCTCGGCCCTTGCGACGTCCCAGCGCTTTATGGACACCATGCTGCCTGGATTGAAGTGACGTGCTTTGTGTACTTGGATGACGTCGTTGTGCTTGCCTCAAACTTCGACGAACACCTCCGGCACCTTGAAGCAGTACTTCAAGCAATCGGAACCTCCGGACTCACCCTAAAGCCAGAAAAGTGCCGCTTCGCGTAGGACGAACTCTTGTCCTTGGGCCATGTCATTAGCAGGTCCGGAGTACGCCCAGACCCGCGGAAAACAGCTGCCATTGCTGCCTTCCCACCGCCCACTGACAGGAACGCCGTACGCCGATTTCCGCGCTTGTGCGCCTATTACAGACGTTTCGTCAAGGAATTTTCACGGATCGCCGAGCCAGTGACGAAAATTACGAAGACCGACGTCGTATTTAGGTGGGAAACGTCGCAAGTTCAAGCATTTCAAGAATTGAAACGACGCCTACGGACGCCTCCGATATTTGAGCATTTCGACGAATACGCCGATACGGAAATCCACACCGACGAAAGCAGCGTAGGACACGGCGCCGTCCTTGTGCAGAAGACCGACGGACTGGAAAGGGTTATCCACTGTGCTAGGCGGTAGCTATCAAAGGCAAAAATCAACTATTGCACAACAGAAAAGGAGTGCCTGGCCATCATCTGGGCTATATCCAAGTTTCACCCCTATCTGTACGGCAGGCGCTTCAAAGTTGTGAGCCACCACCACGCCTGTGTTGGCTAGCCAGCTTGAAGGACCCTTCAGGTCGCCTCGCACGATGGAGCCTAAGACTTCAATAATTCGATATTACCGTCATTTACAAGTCCGGAAGAAAACAAAACCAGCGGGCTTTCTTCTGTCGATCGAGACACCTCGGCCACCCTTCCAGAAGATCGTTAAGGACCTCCTGGTGCGCTCCCAATGTCGACTTTCGTTAATAAGTGGATGGTCCTAGCAACCGACTACCTGACCCGCTACGCCGAGACACGGGCCCTGCCCAAAGGCACTGCCGCCGAGCTAGCCAAGTTCTTCGTTGAGAATAACGTCCTACGTCATGGCGCCCCAGAGGTCCTCATCACGGACAGAGGTCCTAACTCAGGCGATTTTGAGATACAGCCAGACAAGTCACCGCCGCACAACGTCCTACCACCCACAGACAAATGGCCTCACTGAGCGTTTAAACAGGACAATCGCTGACATGCTGGACATCTACGTCGACGTCGAACACAAGACCTGGGATGCCATCCTTCCGTACGTGACCTTTGTTTGTTTGTTTGTTTGTTTGTTTGTTTGTTTGTTTATTAATACTGTTAACCCTAGAAGGGTCATTACAGGAATGGATCAACAATCAGATACAGTTCAATAAAAAATATACACGCGACATAAATGTGAACATGATTTCAAGGGCACTGCAGCATGCTTGCTTCAGAGATATGCAAAAAAGAGAAAAGGAAGAAAGAAAACAAAACAAAAAAACAACACAAATGTACTCGTCGAGACCACATCGTAACGTTAATGATTAGTGCTTGTAAATGCCGAATGACCCGAATAGGCGAGAGTATGAAGCTCGTTTAAGAATGCAGAAATGGAGGAAGAGGAAACCAGTGAATCGGGCAGCATGTTCCATTCATTAATTACTCGTGGAAAATAGCTATACTTAAAGGAGTCGATTCGCGTCAATGGAGGTTCAATATACATACTATGCCTGTGCCTGAAACGTGGATTCGGTGATAATCTGAAAAAGTCGGGCCCATTAATCTTAAGCTTGTTATGGACAATTAAGAACAGGAATTTTAATCTTTCCACTGCTGTCCTTAATTCTAAAGCAGGAAGATTTGCATTTCGGCACAGTTCAGTAGGGGAGTAACAGCGACGATATTTGTTAAAGATAAATCTAGCTGCTAGACGTTGGACTCGATCTAATTTGTGTCGATTTATTGCCGTGTGAGGGTCCCATACTATTTTTGCATATTCTGTAATGGGTCTTATTAAGGTTGTATATGCTAAGCTTTTAATTAGAGGAGTTCCACTACGTAGCTTGCGTCTTAGACCCCATAGAGCTCTGCTGGCTTTCTTGCATACCATATCTATGTGGGAGTTCCACCTAAGGTCATCGGTGAATATCACTCCTAGGTACTTGTGTTGCCTTACCTTCTCTAATTCAGTGTCATTAATTGTGTACGTGTAGGAATGAACTGTTTTTTTTCCTTGTTATAGTCATAGACACAGATTTTTCTGGGTTCAATGTCATCTGCCATTGGCTGCACCACTCAGAGATTTTTTTGTAAGCCAGCCTGTAAGTTCATTTGATCGTCTGTTGATTTTATTCTATTATATAATACACAATCATCCGCGAATAGTCGAAGTGGAACACTTGTACACATTGTAATATCATTAATAAATATTAAAAACAACAGAGGCCCTAATACACTGCCCTGTGGTACCCCTGATACTACTGGCAGGGGACTTGACTTATAGCCACCTATTTCGACGTATTGTTCTCTAGAACAATACATCGCATACAACACGGCCGTGCAAGAAACGACGCAGACGACGCTCTACAAGTTGGTCTACGGAAGGAACCCGGCAACGACACTCGACGCCATGTTACCCAACATCACCGACGAACAAAACCTCGACGTCACTCTTTACCTTCAGCGCACCGAAGAAGCCCGACAACTCGCCCTCCAGTGTACAGTATGCCCTATGGGTTGCCCTATGGGTCACTTCTAATGGTGGTCGCACGCAGTGTTCCAAGCGGCATGCCACTCAGTTCACCGCATGCGCGGCGAACGTTGTGTACCGCGTTCCTTTGAGCTGCGATAAAGTGTACATAGGGCAAACGGGGAGATGTTTCAATGAAAGGGCGAGAGAGCATAGTTTGTCAATCAAGAATAACGCTGGTGGCCACCTTTCGGAGCATTGTAAAAGGTGTGGGTGCAGTCCGGAGCGTTCTCATGACAGAACAGAAAGGGAAATCGTGGAAGCATACCATATTCACAAGTCTGGTGATAAGTGTATCAGTGTACCTTCTATCACACTCTGTGACAAGGAAGTCGCCTTCCTAGAAGGTTATTTGTAAGCTTCCATTCTTTGGCGTAGATGTTTTGTGCTGTTGTCTTTGTTTATAGGGTTGAGTGGGTAATTTTTTTTATTACTTCCTTTACCACTGTTTTCTGACGCAGCTCCTTGTTGTTTAAGCATTGTTAATGACCTATTGTTCTCTTATGGTTTTTGACGCGGATCTTATGTGTTCAAGTTTTGTTTTTGGTTTTTATGGTGTTAGGGAAATATTGTTTATTTTACTTACGCGGCTCGTGGTTAGGTTTTTTAGGAGTTCCGTTGAGCGTATGTGCAGAGTCTGTAGCCCACATTTCTTTTTTGTCCGATGGTGGGGTAGTTTGTTTCCACATTGCTAGGCTGGTTCGTTGATGGCCTGTTCGGTTTTGATGGCGCTTGCTTCCTTTTGGCTTTCGATGTTAAGGCTTGTTGATTTTGATGTTAATGTTTCTTGAGTGCGCATGCGTCTTTCCAGGTATATATTTTTTAAATGCAAGTGTGTCGCGGTCTTCAATATCGGACGTTTTCTAACGCCTTTGAGCGGTAGGAACTTGATTCGGCGTGGTGCGTGGCCATGACGCGATTTTTTGGTGAGGTCTTGGCACTTTTGTTATCGGGTGGATGATTCACAATTGTTATCGCCCTTCACTAGGGTAGCTGTTTGGGCTTGTTGGTTTGGCATGACACAGGTTGAAAGCGCAAAAGACGAAGACAGAGAAGAGGCTTGACACACACGAGCGCTGTTACAACAGTATTTTATTCGGAACCAGGCAACCACATATATAGCACAGATGCCGTGACACATCACGTGTGCGCTGTCGGCACAAAATTCATCTCCCGACGCAAGAAACATAACTCTTTCCTAGAAAGAGCAATAGACGGTTGTGATACACATGCGTCACCTAATCTGTCAATTAACTCCGCCTCAATAATCTCGCGGGTTAGCCTATTTCTATTTCTACTCACAACTGAACACTCGTCGTAAGACGGGTCACACGTGGTCATAACAGTGCAAGCTCTACAGTGTGCATCTAAAAACCCCCCTCTCATCTCGGATACGTTGTAACGATGCTCCCGGAGCCTATCATTAAGGCATCGTCCACTTTGGCCAACATAATAGCTGCCGCAAGTCAAAGGCAGTTGATAAACTGTGCCTTTTGCGCAGTCAACGAAAGAATTTTTGTGCTTCTTATCACACTCACTATTCTTGGGGGCACACACGCTAGTCAATCTGCACAAAGATCGCAGTTTATCTGGAGCAGAAAAAACAACTCTAACGTTTGCACGTTCACCGATACGTTTTAGACGGTGTGAAAAACCGTGAATGTACGGAATAACTGCTAGTTTACTTTTTGAAGGCGGAGAAATGGTTCTTTTAGGTGCCATATGGTTCAGAAGGCCTTCAGCAACGCTAACGAGTACATGCGAGGGATACCCCGCATCCCTGAGGCGAAGAACCTGCTCATAGAAACTGTCACTCACGAGCTCGGGGGAAGACCTACGCAAAGCATTGGACAGACATAACTTCGCAATACCCCTTTTTACCAGCTTCGAGTGTGCCGAGGCATACGGGAGCAACGGTTTATTCGCGCGCGGCTCAAATTTCCAGTAAACACGTTGGTCGCATAATAAAAGATTGATGTCAAGAAAGCGTAAGCTTCTGTTAGATGGTAACTCATGAGTTAAAACTAGGGGTGATAATCCATGACGAAAAAAGGTAATTGCGCTAGTTGCTAGCGTCTCGAAACCGCCAGAACTGCAATCAAGAAAAATTAAAAAGTCATCCACATACCGGAACGTTCTTGTGATGCTAAAATCATGAAGGCGACCACTAAGGTTTCTGTCCAGTTCAGCTAAAAACAAATCGCTTAAAATAGGGGCAATGCAGGAGCCAATGCATATCCCTTCTTTCTGTATGTATGGCTGGTCTCCCCACTGAATAAAGGTAGACAAAAGGTAAAACTGGAGCAATTCTAAGAATCCACCACATGACGTGCCAGTCTCATTCATAAAAGCAACACTTCCGAACCTATCAATACAATTCTGTACGCAGGAAAGCAAGCAAGACTGGGGTAAAGAATAAAATAGATCCTTTATATCTATGGAGAATGCACCAAGGTTCTCGTTCGAAGACGACCTCAGGTAATCTATGACGCTATCAGAATTCTTGACAAGGAAGGGGTCATCAATGGGGAACAAGTTTAGCGATTTTTGCAAAATAGGGCAATAGACTTCTGCCACGTACCATTCTGTGCTAGCCTTTCGGAATGTGGAGGAAAGAGGGAGGTTCGGTCCTGGATTGCGGGGCCTAGTGGATTGGTTTGTTGACAATGACTTCCGTGCCGTGGTTTCTGACAAAGAAGGGTGTTTCGTGGCTATGCGCAGGATTTGTTTCGAAGGAAGGCTGGCGACGCGGTGGAAAGGAATTCAAGCAGGTGTCTGAAAAAGCCTCTAGGTTAAAGAAGCGTGCCTTGGCCCTTCTTAAGGACCTGAGCCTAGCACGTTTGCCTTCAGAAGTAAAAGGTGCCAAGAGCCTTGAGCTAAAGATTTTTTTCACTGCCAAGACACACAAGCTGATATTCCTTTCCGCGCTATTGTAACAGAGCGAAACACCTGGCAGTACGTGGTGTCTGGTTTCCTCCAAAAACACCTGGAAGCATTAACGGTGGTCGATCCGTTTCTGGTGCGCAACTCGGAGGAAGTGGTCAAAGTGTTGGCGGAACGTACCCTACAGACTGCTATGCATTTAGCGTAGATGTGGAGGACCTGTTCTATTCATTGCTGCATGACCACCTAATGAGATGCGTGAAGGAAACTATCACTGAGGATAATGACGAGGTTTCCTTCAGGAACAATGCGGGTATTCCAGTAGATAACTTTCTAGAGCTGTTATGGTTTTATTTAGGCTCGACTGTTGTTTTCTTTGAGAAGGGCTTGTATGTACAAAAGTCGGGGGTGTGTATTGGCTCAAGAGTGGCACCTATACTCAGCAGTATTTTTCTAGGAAAAGTTGATCGTGCTCTTCAACATGACTTAGACGGCATTGCGCGTCATGTGTTTAGGTATGTTGACGATTACCTTGTGTTTGTTGAGCGAAGAAACTTCACGTGCTCAATGATTGATGTCTTGAAGTTATTCAAACAAAGGGGCTGGGGTCTCACATTCACATCAGAAGTTCCAAGGAACAATGTCTTGCAATTTCTTGACCTTTCTATTACATTCGAGCGACACACGTTTGCTGGGCGTATCAACCACGTTCTGTAAAGAAGCTTTTAAGTTACAAGTCAGCGCATTCGAAGATTGTTAAGAATGGGTTGGCCATGGCGTGTCTTTCCGCAGCTATCAAGAAGTCCTGCGCGCATGCTATGCGCGAAAGCTTCATGCGTCAGGTGGAAAGATTGGAAGCGGCGGGTTTCCCGCTTGTGGCTCTTGGGTCTATTTCCCAGCGTCTGTTGTGCCGCTTGAAGGTGGAGCAAAAGAATGGTGCAGGTGCGGCGGCTTTGCCTTCGGAAAGACGTGGCAAGTTTGCCGTCATTCCATACCTGCACACTGTTTCGCATCGCCTTAAGAAGGTGGCTAGTCATTACGACATCAATGTCGTATTTCGTGCCGGCAGAAAGCTCGGAAGCGTGTGCGCTTCTATTGACAGACAGGTGCAAAAAAGAGAGGCGAGGTCAGTAGATGGCGAGTGTTCTATGAAACATGCCACACGGTTCGTTGACTGCGCCTGCGGCGTTGTGTACACCATACCCTTGTCCTGCGGTAGTTCCTACATTGGACAGCCCGGGAGGTGTCTCAACGTCCGTTTGAGAGAGCATGCTAGCTCTTTGAAGGGCGCGCCGTCCTCACACCTTGCCCTCCATTGCCGACAATGTGGCTGTGCTCCTGAGCTGGAAAAAACGGTCGTGGTGACTAGGCACAAGAGCCAGCGTACTCGAGAAATCGCGGAGGCCTATGAGATGATAAAAAAGAAAGACACGTGCGTGAGCTGCCCTTCTATCGCTTTGATTGATGAGGAAGTGTCTTTCCTGGAAAGGGCGTAGTTTTGTTAGCAGACACGTTTTTTATCTGTCAATTATCTTTGGCGCATGTGCGGGTTTGTTGTTTTTTCTCTTTCTTAGACATATATATTTGTGATTTTTCCAATAAACATTCAGTTGTTAGATAGCGCTTGTGTCGTTGTTTCTTCTTCCTTTGTCTGTGTCGCGTTTGCGCTAACCATCATGAGCATTTTCCAACTCGCCCAATTCGCTACCCTCCTACAGACTAAACTCTATTTGGCCGAAGTTGTGGCCGGGAAACGGAAAGCCAACCTACAGGTATAAACATTGTAGTCTGATAGCGGCGAACACAGCGTCGGCGCTCCATAAAACTGATCTGCAGTAAGGCGCGTCTGCATTTACACATGTGGCATCGACACATGAGCCGTATCACTGGCGGCCGCGTAAGATCCAGAATAATCTCAGCTGTTCGCGTTTTCGCGCTCAAGCCTATAAGAAGATTCTAACATAATTGGGAAGGTTCCCAGACATTAGGGCGTGGCTTGCGTAAGGCGGCGGCTACGCGTGCAACAAACTAGTTACATAAGAATAACAAAATAAGCGCGCGTGGCATAGCCCCCTTCTGAAAAAAAAACCCAGGCCTGCGCGAAAAGCGCAGCGCAGTCACAGCGAAAGCTGGAAGGGCGGCATTTCTAGAGTTCGTTGTAAACTCTCTTGTGGCTACTAATACAAGTACACTAGCAACGTACTCACTACGCCACAAGTCAATTTTGTTTTAAGTTGGGAAGCACCCACCACGATTTTATTCGTCATTCTGCGGAGAAGCAAGGTACCATCTGTAAATTATGTGCACTTTGTTGATGCGACGGTTGATGACGATGAAGGATTATGGCTGAGCCTTTTGTAATGGGTTGGAAGCTTTAAACGACCCACTAGTTACGTAATCCGCATTGTGTGACGCCCGGTCGTTATTTAACTCTCCCGCCACGCTTTATAACATAAGTTAACGTGAGAAAGAGAGACGGAGGGGTATTAACTTTGTTGAGACCCTGAGGAAATTGATCATGGGAGTCTTATGTGCTTCCTTGTCGACTAATAGAAGTGCACTTGCAAGTAACCCACTACGCTATAAATCCGCATCAGTTTTGTGAAGTAGGGAAGCAGTCACTGTGCAATTTTCGTTATTCTGTAACCACGCCTCACACAATGCGAATTGCGCAACGAGTGGTTCTTGAATGCTTCAAACCCATTACAAGGGCTCTGCCGTAATTCTTCAGCGTCATCAGGCACAGTATCAACAAAGTGCACATAATGCCTGACAGCTCTTTAGCGGGTACCACGGTTCTCAGAAGAATGATGAAAAATGGCATAGTGGCTGCTTCCCTACTACAGATAAATTATGATTTATAGCGTGGTGGGCTTCTAGCAAGTGGTTGTCAAGGAAGCCAATAAGCTCATGATTCATTTCCTCTAAAGCTCTTCCCTCCCTCTCTCTTTCTCACATTAACGCATGTTATATAGCGTGGTGGAAGAGAGAAATAGCGAATGGGCGTCACAAGATGTGAATTACGTGACTAGTGGGTCGTTCAAAGCTTCCAACCCATTACAAAAAGATCAACCATAATTCCTCATAGTCATCAGTCGTCGCATCAACAAATTGCACATAATGCACCCATTGTAATGGGTTTGAGGCATTCAACAACCCACTCGTTGCGCAATTCGCATTGTGTGATGCCTGGTTGCAGAATTCGCGTCGTGTGAAGCCTGGTTCTTATCTTACTCTTCTAGCACGCTATATTAACGCGATAGCGTTAAAGAGCTCGTATCTCAGAAATTCCGCCGTCGGCGTCGGCGTCAGGCGCCGTTGGTTGTGAGCGAAAAATCATCATCTTGTCGGTGACCGAAAAATCGAAAAAGCTGCAAATAAAATAAGTAATAAAAATGTTGGGTCCGAGTGAGTCACTCCCTGTCCCGTCCTCGTCGATTCAGTATTGCGCTTAACGTTATGCATACGTCGCACCAACAAGGCCAAAGATCCACCCTTCCGAGTGAGAATCGAACCCAGGCCGTCTGTGGGGTAAGCAGGTGTTCTACCACACAGCCACGCCTCTCTTTTTTTATCATGGTATTTAATAGGATGCGTATGAAAATAGTACATAGCATCACAACAGTCTATAACACAGAGTTACACTACTACAGTCACTTAGCGACAATGAAAGTAAAGCACTGCCACAAAAACTGGAAGACTAACTTATAGCCCTTCATTCCAGGGAGAGTTCTTCATCGGGTGCTGCACAGAAAAGGTGGCGAGGCTAAGCACCTCGCCAAGATTGTGTACCATTCCGGTCTGAAATCAAGTTCGTCGTAAACTTCTTTTAAATTAATAACCATTCGGGTGAAATGTATACGTGATGAGGTGATCAGCTCTGCGTTACGGTCCTGCATTCGCGTCTTCCACAAACTGTGCATACCAATAACAAAGAACATATCGTACGGCACTGCATCAAGAGGTGTTGGTATCAAATAACGAACAGTGTATGAATTAATTTCAAATTCTTTCTGCAGAGTTCGCTGAAGGACATCCCAGAAAAGAATCGCATCTTTGCAGCTCACGAAGCAATGCTCTATTGTTTCAGGTACATCACAGAGACGCCAGTTGACCGACGATACAAAAATGCCTTTTGTTTGTAACCATGTTTTTACGGGGAGTGTTTCAGAATGGAGTTTATAGAAGAATTCTTCTATAAACAGCCACGCCTCTGCTTGGAGTTGCACTGAAACTAACTTTCATGCTTCAAAAAAATACGCGTCCTGTATACAGGCGTCACAGTACGAGATGTAATATCGCAGTAATATTGCGTGGTACAAGCGCACATTGCCATCGGGCGTCACACCATGTCAATATCACGACGACTTGGTGGTTTAAAGACAGCCGCCCATTACAAAAAGCACACACATTACCGTGCGTATTCCCTTAAGACCATGTAGTGGGTGCATTGCAACTTCGAAAAAGTTTCTTGCGCATAATTGCCCCTGGTTTAAAGCATGCTACCCATTACATAAGGCACACACCTAAGTGCGCGCATTCTGTTAAACACTCGTAGTGTTCGAAGTGCGCACTAGGGGCAGGATATCGCTATCGCATTCAACTCTTAAAGGCGAAGCTTAAGCGTCCCCCAATTTTTACATATGTTAATGTGGTTCCTTCCAGACATAAAGTCTGTATAGGGTGTTTTCGCAAAGCAGTTTCAAGCACCGGCATATCTCTGAGGTAGAATACTGGGCTCCCACGCAGAGGACCCACGTTCTTCGAAGCCCGTTCCATCCTAGACATTTTTTCTGATTGCGTTCTTTCTTTCTTATTTCGCGTGATAGTGGTTACGGACACCGGCGGCGGCGGTCCACAACTACGGCACCAAAAACGGCCGTTGAAATGATCTCATAACAGCTTTGGCTGTAAAAGATCGTCCCGATGCTTGTAACAAAACACGGAAGGGGAAAAAGCTAATACACAAACAAAGTACAATGATAAAAAGAAAAAAGCAGAGTCCTAAGATTCGCTAACGCGTATAAAACGGTTCAGGCGCACGACATGGACGACTTCAGCTCGTGCGCGGCATCGCTGAGAGCTAGTGATGCCGTCCGGGATGACCTCGTAGTGTAGAGCACCGAGACGTCGAAGCACCTTGTATGGCCCGAAGTATCGCCGCAGAAGTTTTTCACTAAGTCCACGTCGGCGTATCGGCGTCCAGACCCAAACATGACCGCCGGGCTGGTATTCCACGAAGCGTCATCGTAGATTGTAACGGCAACTGTCGGTTGTCTGCTTATTGATGCGTAGGCGGTCGAGTTGTCGGGCTTCTTCGGCGCGCTGAAGGTAGACAGTCGCGTCGAGGTTTTCTTCGTCGGTGACGTTGGTTATCATGGCGCCGAGCATCGTTGCCGGGTACTTTCCATATACCAAACTGTATGGCCTCATCTGCGTCGTTTCTTGCCCAGTCGTGTTGTATTCGATGGTGACGTACAGAAGGATGGCATCCTACGTCTCGTGTTCGACGTCAACGTACATGGTCAGCACGTGGGCGATGGTCTTGTTTAAGCGCTCGGTGAGGCCATTGGTCTGTGGGTGGTAGGAGACAGACAGACAGACAGACAAAGAACTTTATTTGGTCCTGAGAAGACGAATGCCCCGTCAGGGGGTAACGTCCGCGGGCCGCACCCACGATGGAGCCGGGAGGTTGAGACTCTCGGCGACTTCGCGGGCTCTCTGGACAGCCCTGAGCTGCTCTTCCTTGGCGGAGCTAGTGAGAAGTCGGAGCCAGTCTTCCTCCGTGGAGGGAGACCCCGAGCCACCGCGCAAGTCGTGGCACTGCCACAGCATGTGCTGAAGAGTGCACCTGGGATGTCCGCAACGCGGACAGCCCGGGCTGATGCCTTCTATGAATTTAGATTGTATAAACGGAGACGGATACGTCGCCGTCTGTAGCATTCGCAAGGTGATTGCCTGTGGTCTGTTTAGGTCTCGGTGTGGGAGCGGAAACTTCCGACGACCCAGTTGGTAGTGCTTACACACCTCGTTAAATGTGAGGAGAGGGTCCCGTTGCCACTGCCCTCTCTCGGCCTCCGAGTGCCCACTTCCGGCGCGGCGGGTGAGACCTCGCGCCCGGAAGTGTGCAAGTTCGTTGGCGTTAGGGATGGCTTCATGAGCATCACTGCCCACGTGACCGGGGAACCAGATTAGGTGCTTTTTGCCTGTCCAAGGTGCAGCAGAGAGAACGCGAGCGGCTTCTTTGCATACCGAACCTTTCATGAACGCTCTGGTGGCAGTTCGCGAGTCTGTGAATATGGTGGAACGGTTCGTTGTGGCCATGGCGATGGCCACCGCCACCTGTTCGGCTTTATCAGCGTCCGTGTTTTTAATTGTAAGCGATGTCAGCAGCTCCCCCCGCAGCGACGTAGCCGCTGAAACAAAGTGATTTGAAGCTGCGTATTGCGCAGCGTCAACGAAGGCGACGCTGTCCTCAATATTTGCCGCTCTGCTGAGAAGGGCCCTGGCCCTCGCTTTGCGTCTGCCGTAATTGTATTGAGGGTGCATGTTTCTGGGTATCTGAGATACCGAATACATTTCCCTAATTTTCACGGGAAGTGTGCACTCCCTTTGTCTGGTGATGCTGGAACGTATACCAATATATGCTAGTAACTGTCTGCCGGCCTCCGTGGAAGCCAGTCTTACAACTTGTGCCACCTGTTGCGCCTCTACTATTTCTCTAAAGGTGTTGTGAACGCCGAGCTCCAAGAGCCTTTCGGTACTGGTGCTTTGTGGGAGACCCAGTACCTTCTTTATGCTTTTGCGAATGATTGATTCCAGTCGAGCCTCGTCCCTTCTGGTCCACTTGTGGGCCAGGGCTATGTAATTGATGTGGCTTATCAGGAAGGCGTGGAAGAGTCGGCGAAGGTTCTCTTCAGATAGCCCCCCTCGTTTGTTGGCCACCCTCGTGATTAATTTTGTCATAGAATCTGCTTTGGTTGCTATGCGCTCTAAGGTGTAGGCGTTACTGCCATCCTCCTCCAAGAACATACCAAGGATTCTAACTTTGCGTACGACCGGTATAACGGATCCGTTCGCTGTGGTTATAGAAATATCAGGAAATGCCCCTTTCCTTGCACCGACTGTGGGTCGGCATAGTAGCAGTTCAGATTTCTTAGCCGATAGGCAGAGTCCTGCACTGTTAAGAAAATCCTGAACGACTCTGATCGCTGTTTGCAATAACTCTTCGATCTGCCCGTCGCTACCTCCCTCGCACCAAAGTGTGAGGTCGTCGGCATAGAAGGCGTGACCGAGACCTTCAATCTCGGCCAGACTGCAGGAGAGAGCTCTCAGGGATAAATTAAATAAGAACGGGGAGAGTACTGCCCCTTGCGGTGTGCCTCTGGGTCCGAGATCAATTGTTCTCGAGCCCATAGCTCCAAGGCGAATGGTGGCTTTTCTGTCCTTAAGAAAGGAGCTTACATACTTGTAGAAATGTTCTCCTAGACCTGCTTCTTTAATTGAATCAAGTATGTGAGAGTGTTTGACCTTGTCGAAGGCCTTTTCCAGGTCGAGTGCCAGAACGGCTCTGGTGTCTCTGGTGGCCTTGTCAATGATTTTGTGTTTTAGAAGGAGCATTACGTCTTGTGTGGACATGGATGGCCGGAATCCAATTTGATTAAATGGAAGTAGATTCCTTTCTTCTGCAAATTTAGTGACCCTATTGAGGATGACGTGCTCAGCAACCTTCCCCACACACGAAGTGAGTGAAATTGGCCTTAGTGAGCCAAGCTCCAAGGGTTTCCCCGGCTTCGGGATAAGGATTACGGTGGCGATGCGCCATTCCTGTGGTACCTCGCCAGTGTCCCATACCTCGTTGATTTTATTCGTGAGAACCTCGATGTCCGCGTCATCCAAATTCTTTAAAAGTTTGTTAGTGATCCCATCGGGACCCGGTGCTGATCTGCCATTCAGTTCGTGGAGTACCTCTCGCACCTCCGCGCACGTGAAGGGGGAGCCCAGGGGGTCCGTCCCGTTTTCTTGTGTCGCAGGGGGGTAGTCATTTTGTGAGCCGGGTTCGATACAAAGATATCTCGAAGCCAGCTCGTCTGTAATTTGTGTCTCGGTCATGCCAGAGTTTTTTAAGCCGTGGATAAGTCTGTCGATTGTGAGCTGCTGATTGGCTTTGGATTGTTTGTCCCCAAGTAGATGCTTGAGGATGTTCCATTTCGCTCCGCTCCTCATTTGCCCATCGACGGCATTGCATACTTCGTCCCATTGCTGCCGAGCAAGCGTTTCGCTATGCTCATCTATTTGTCTATTAAGTTCAGCGATCCTTTTGCGTAAGCGTCGGTTTAGTTTTTGCGTTTTCCATTGAGCCTGCAGCGCGTTTTTGGCTTCTAGCAGGTGTGCTAATCTACTATCCATGCGCTCGACTTCCCTGTCCGTCTCCACTTCCTTTGTGGAAGCCGCAACGTCTTCTTTGAGGCGAGTGAATAATTCCTCCAACGAGCTGTATTTAGTCTCATCTTGCTTTCTGATATTCCTAAAGAGGTCCCAGTCCGTGAATTTAAATTTTCGGAGCGGCTGTGATGAGACTCTTATCGCGAGGCTACTAATGTAGTGATCACTGCTGAGATTTTCCTGTAAATTGGACCATACGGGTTCCTCCGCATTTCTAACCATGATCAGGTCTGGCGTGGTATCCCTGCTGACCGAGTTTCCAATTCTGGTGGGGTATTTCGGATCTGTGACTAAGGTGAGGCCACAAGCTGCGATCTGTGCCGCGAGGGCCTTACCCTTGGTTGTATCTTTGATGTAGCCCCAATCTTGGTGGTGTGCGTTAAAGTCACCTGCTATTATGAGTGGACGATCGCCTGCAATTTTGCAAACTTTCTGGAAAAGAGCGTGAAACGTCTGCCTTCTGTCGGCTGGGGAGCTGTACACGTTTAGAATAAACACGGATTGTTTGAGTTGAGCGTTTGGGATGAGTTCGATCATGATGTGTTCAACCTTTAAGTCCGGCCTAACGTCATGACGTAAATAGGCAAGATTCTTCGAGACAAGTGTCGCTACTCCCCTTTTACCCTCCGAAAAGTAAGCTTCTGTGCGATAATCGCGAAGAGCGACAACATCGGTAAGCGTTTCCTGGAGGAGGATGACTGACGGCTTTTCGATAGCAGAGCTAAGTAGTTGTTGTAAGACTGCCTTCCTTTTGCGGAAGCTGACACAGTTCCATTGCCAGAGGACTAGATTACGTGCGTTGGCCATTTTACTGACGCGGTGGGGGCGTACCAAGCAGCGCGCGCTGCCTGTCGGATTCTAAAATTTGGAGCCTCGTGGTGTGCTCAGCCAGTTGGAGCTTGATGGGGCTAATTTCGGAAATTATGTCCGTTCTTAGCTTGTCAAGCAGTTCTGAGATGTCTGACACGTGAAGCGTCTCGTCGTCCATGGGTTCGGGGCCCGCCCTGCGTTTAGCGCCTCTGTTAAGAGACGCAGCGGCGGCGGTAGCTTGGCCACCAGACGCGCGTTCTCTCTGCTGCATTTCTTGCAGTAGTGATTTAATTTCAGATAATTCTTTTCGAAGAGACGCGTTTTCACGCTCCAGTGATTGTATTTTGTCTAGCGTTTGCTGTGGCAGTGGCTGTTGTTGCGTGGGGGTACGGGTCTCACCTGTTTTGGCTGCCTTGTCCGCCCAGGTAGGCTGCGAGTTGATCCGAACCCGGGATCTGCTCTTGGATCTCGATCTAGAGCGTTCCGGGGTGGCGTTCCTGGAAGCCTCCGCAGTTGGCGTTTCGGTGGAAGCGGGGATTCCCAGACCTCCAGCGTTGGCTGCGTTGCTCGTTGCGTTCTTCTTCTTGCCGCTTTTCCGTCTTCTACGGCGTCGTCTTACGACGTAGGGGACTTGATACCTGTTTCTGCAGGTTCGGTCGCCGGTGAGGTGAGCGTCTCCGCAGAGCGCGCACTTCGGTTGCACGCATTCATGTCCGTTTGTGGTAATCAAAGTTCCGCACAGGTCACAAACTTTTTCGGTCGGTCTGGGGCACACGTCTTGCCTGTGGCCGATTCGGCCGCAGTTGCGGCAAGTGTCTATTTGCCTCTTGTACAGCGTGCAGCGTACCATGTTGGGGCCGCAGCGGACATAGTTTGGCACTTTCATGCCGTTGAACAGTACAATCACGGTGGTCGACTCTTTTATGCGCCTGACTCCGAGCACCATCGGGTTTTTCGGTGTGACAAAAAGACTTTGCAACGCAGCTTCAGGCAGATCGGCATCGATGCCTCTGACCACACCTCTACAGGTATTTCCCGGAGGTGTAATGTAAGCCGTGATAGGGTGCCTTTTATCCGCCAAGATTATCTCCTGCACTGTGGAGTATGCATTGGCGTTCGATTCGGAGGGTGTGCTTATAACGAAGATGTTCTGCATGGCATTCGCACACACGATATCCTCCTCGGCTGCCGCGGGGGGCAGCCTGGCAGCCATTAAAATGGCTTGCGTGACTTTAAGCTGACTGCATTTGCGCACGTCCAACCCTCCCCCCGGGCGGACGACCACTCGAAAGTGTGATTTGGGCAGGCGCGGTAGCCTGGAGGCTGCGGCAACCTTTCTCAGCTGGCCGGCGTTTCTGGCGCCAACGCGGGCGCCACTGTGCCCTGCCGTGCGCGTCTCGTTCTCGAGGCGGGTTTTATCCGCGTTCCGTTTTCTGTGAGCGGTAATCCAGCCGTTGGACTCGGCTTCTTCTTTGGAGATTTGCTCACCTTCTACCATTGCCTCGTGAGGCATGGCCGTCTTGGAGTCGGCCGAACGAGCGGCCGCACCTACCCGCCTTTCCGCCCTTTGGCGGAGCCGGTGTCGTGCTAAGCCTAAACAGGCTTAACCCTCGGTGTCGGAGAAAGGACCCACAAAAGAGGTTTCAGTGGACCTACCGTGATAAATGCGGTATCCAGCTGCTCCTTGTAACTTCCCGGAGTTTTCCAGTAGAAATTTGGAGGGAACGCACACATTGGACCTAGTAGATCAACGTCGGTTGGCGGAGCTGAAGCAGACACGTCCGCAAGCCACGCCGCCACCTAGTGGACCCCCGGTGGTAGGAGGTTGTCCGGCGTTGGCTTGTGTGGCTGTATCTCAAGATCGTCTTAGCTCCGCAGTAAAGGCCGTACATCTGTCGGTGATGAGGACCTCTGGGGCGCCATGACGCAGGACGATGTCTTCAACGAAGAACTTCGCTACCTCGGCGGCACTGCCTGTAGGTAAGGCCCTTGTTTCGGCGTAGCGGGTGAGGTAGTCGGTAACTACAACGATCCATTTATTTCCGTAAGTCGACGTAGGAGACGGCCCCAGTAGGTACGGGGATCGATACCCAGCACCTACACCAGATGTCACGGGGTCGTGGCGCGGACGAAGGCAGCAGTCGGCGTGTTTTACGCTTGTCACACGGGTAAGCTTAACTGCTGTTATACCCAACCGCAGTTAGCGGATGTAACCACAGTTACCATAAACCAGACAGAGACACTGTGACGCATTTGCAGCGCTTCCAAGCGTTCTTTAGTTGATTCATAGCTGCGTTCGTGCAACACCGCTATAACACCATCTTGTACAGGGCTTCACGCTCGACTATGGACGCGTCAGCAGCGTGTTTTGACGCCCGTCTATCAAACAGCATGAACCTAGAAGTACATTTACAGCGCAAAAGCAAAGACGCACCACAAAGAAAGAAAGAAAGAAGATGTACTTTTAGGATTATGAACCAACTAGGCCCAAAAGAAGTTTTACTGAAATAGCGTGAAGCCCTGTTCAATGAACGAACGCAGCCGTGTATCAATCTCGTGAAATGCACACGAGATTTTTGCAGCACGCAAACACTTTTACCTCAAAGCCACAAATCACTCGAGAGATTATTGAAGCGCATTGTATAGCAAGAGCTGGCATCAGATGTATCAGCGCCCCTTCGTTGGCTTTATCTGAACATGAAGTGGCCTTCCTTAATCAAGGAAACCGTCTATGAATCTGTGGCGTGTGACGGTGCGATGGTGTGCCTAATCTTGGCGTTGCGTAAGGGTGTTTTTTGTATGCTTGCGCAAGTCTACATATTTGATGCATTTTCACAATAAAGCTCAGTTGGAAGTTAGCGCTCTGTCCTCTTGTGTCGGTCTGCTCGGCCGTTTCTTCTTCTCCGTAATGCGCTATACCAGTTCAAATCTTGGCAGCAACACAGAGCGCGTGCGTGGGAGGAATATCACAGTCGTGCCATATATGCACAAAGTTGCGCATCACTTGAAAAAAGTGGCAGACAGGCATGGCGTCCAAGTGGTTTTTTCTGCGCCAAAAAAGCTCGCCGGCTTATGCCCAAGGATTGGCGGGAACGGACAACGGCGAAGCGGCTGCTGTAAAATGCATGCCGAAACGTTCTTGAAATGTGCCACAGGAGTGGTGTACCAAATTCCTCTCACGTGCGGACGTTCGTACGTGGGCCAAACAGGGCGCTGCGTGAATGAGCGCGTTGGGGAGCATGCTGCGTCGATTACGAGAAGAGAAGGAGCGAACTTGCCCGCGCATTGCAGCTCATGCATGGGGTGTGAGCCGGACTTCAAAAAGGTAAAAAAAATATGGCTGATCCCCCCGTCATAGGAATCGGTATAACACGAAAGTGAAACGTGTCTTCACAGAAGTAGTGCTTATTGTGTAATGATATATCAGAGCTTGTACAACGTCTATTCGTGTTTGGCAGCTATAGCACCATTTGACGTGGATGCACCCATGTTGACAGCATGTCTCTATCGCGACGACTAACGCCCATGATCGTGATTAAACTGTTGTGGTAGCTGACGGTGTGAACATATATTTGGACACAGCGAATCGTGAATCCCGCGTAAGGATGATATCAACAAGCTCATAATCAACACTGGTACCCAGTATGCACTTCTTCAAAGCGTCGTCAATTAAGGAGAGAAACGGCACGGTGTGCGCTTTCTAGTAATGGGTAGCCGACGCCTGTTCTCATGCATACATAACACGCACTGCGCTTCAGGAACACGGGAGGTAGAGGCAGGTAGAGGCAACGTTACTAGAACAAACTCAGTTTAAAAGCTCCGCCTGAGAGGCGGTCCGCGTGGCGGTCGTGAGAACTAGTGGCGCTGCAGTCACGTCTAGCTCCCGCGGCTGGCGCTTGTTGTGATCGGCGCCGCCGATGTACGAGCGCACGTGGGTTACAGCGTCGTCTGCGCTTTGTTAGCTCGTCATTTTTGCGACTGTTCTTGACCAGGCTTAGCGTCTTGTACGAAGACACGTGCATGATGTACGGAGCGTAACGAGGACGAACAGATTCACGGTGCGGTATGCCGACTTGTTTTGCGCCGGGCTGCAAGAACGGCTACCGCAACGACGACTCCGCTTCACGACACTTCTTCGGACCTCCAAAAGACCCCACGCCATTCAAGCTTTGCATGGCAAAGATAGAAAGCTTACTGCGAAAGGCAAGGTCTGTGACGTTCATTTTGAGAGTGACGACATTGTAAAGCAATATCGTCGTGTCGTTGCGGGACAAGAAGTTTTGATCCCACGTGGAAAGTGGGAACTCGCGCCCGGTGCCGTGCCGCGCTTGTTTTCAGCACTTCCACCCCACATTTCAAAGCCAAAATGTTCGGGGTTTAGGCGCAAATCCCCCCCAAAACGCACGGCGTCCCGCGAAAGCCCAGTGCCAAGTTTGGAGGAGCCGCCAGAAATAGAACAGCAAAACGAAAGGCAGGCGATTCCTACGCTACCGAGACTGAGAGTTGCATCACACTGACATTCGATCAGTTGTCAGCTGTCGCTATGCCTTCAAAGCAGTGGATTTTCGAGAGATTTTACGACGAGCTATCGAACAAGATGTGCGGAATATTTTACACTCGCCGGCTCGGGAACGGGCTGCTCAGCGCAAAAATTTGACACGGTACACATAAAAAAGACTAGGACCAGCACTGGTCCTCGTCTTTTCTATGTGTACCGCGTCAAATTTTTTGCGCTGAGCAGTTTAATAATGGAATACCAACTAGCCCAATCCCACACTTTGCTTCGGTAACGGAGACTTACTTGTGCAAAAGATAATTGTAGTTGACGAGCAGTTTAACTGCGTTGTGAACGGCTACAGCACGAAACGCAAACGGCTGTCGTACAGTGTAAGAAGTGCTGCGGGCATGAAACATCTGCTCGGTGAAGTTGAAAAACCGAAGTTGAATACTCACGACTCTACTAGAGACAGAGTACGCGCGAATAACTGCTCGGTGCTCACATCACGGCCGATCTGTTCGATTTGTTTAAGGTACCGTAGAAGGATGCGACGTAGAAAGATGAAACACCGAAAATACAACTATCCGCTGAAAACATTGCTCAGAGACGAATTCGATATAATCGCACACTGAGATTTCATTTACCGAGTTCTCGAAAAATTTTCCGATTTTGGGTCAGTATTCCTTTAACCGTCGCGAAAACGTGTCTTGTAAACATTGCAAAGCATTGGTGATGTTTTTCGAGAAAGCTTTTTCCAATATATTGTAGACTACACGAGTACTGTTTTTCTGGAACGTTTTTGTATCTCGAGTAAGTACGCTTCTTTGTACACTGTAAAGGCTTTTACAAACGTGTTGGGTTGTTCTTGGTCTAGATAAGACGGCAGCGGCTAAAATTGTGGTGGTAGTTATAAAAATTACGCTGAAAACCCTCATTCGCTTAGAAACTCCTATGCTTGGAAGTTAAGCGCAATGTAGACAGCTCAAATATTGTCACAGGGTCGTGACGTCGACGAAGGCAGCAGTCAGCAGGTCCGAGATAAAACTCTTTATTTGGTCGAACTTGTGGCCGGGAAACTGAAAGTCAAACTACAGCAATACACCGATAGCGGCGAACAGAGCGTCGATCAACTGACAAGCACGCGTCGGCTTTTAAACAGGCGCTATCGAACTTTCCAGCGATATCGCTGATGGCGGCGTTATCTCTCGACAAAGCTGGAACATTCGCGTGCGGCGTGCAATCTTACCAAAACGATCTACTACAATCGCGAAGCTTCTCGAACATTGCTTCGCGGACAGCGTTGAGCGTTGATAACCGTCCTTGCTGGTCAAACCCGAATACACTTGAAATAAAACAAGAAGTCGGCGTGGCAATATAGACCGAACATCGAGTCTTAGCCAATCAATGAACAACGCACGCGGGCCAATGCATACCGACGACCTTATGCATATCCACCTAAGTATCCACCTAACTAGTACAATAAGAAAGTTGCCGCGCAGTTGCCGCGAGCAAATGCGCGGCGGACCGCAGCGTTATGCCGTGGCAGCAGACGACGCGCCGATAGTGGCGCAAGACGGAACTGCAGCGCCGCTAGTTCTCGCGACCGCCGTTCGGACCACCCTCCTCCGCTGGCGGAG